>NW_024375558.1:30000-75000 GCF_010015445.1 Perca fluviatilis | reverse complement strand
GATCCGACTCTGGTTCCAACATGTGTGGTTGAACTACTTGCCACCGTCACTTTCACCGTGGTTCCTATCTATTCACGTTCGTCTACACTTTCTCCACTGTGTACTGTGCCCAAGCACTGACTAAATTGAGTAGTAAGTCCTTACCTAGCTACTGAGCATGTAGTCTTACCTAGCTACTGTTAGCGTAGCATGTAGTCTTACCTAGCTACTGAGGCATGTAGTCTTACCTAGCTACTGAGCATGTAGTCTTACCTAGCTACTGGGCATGTAGTCTTACCCTGGGCGCTACTGAGCATGTAGTCTTACCTAGCTACTGAGCTGCCTGCGTGGCGCTATGTAGTCTTACCTAGCTACTAGCGTATGTAGTGCTATACTGCAAGCTATGCAGTTTACGGGCATGTAGTCTTACCTAGCTACTGAGCATGTAGTCTCACCTAGCTACTGAGCATGTAGTCTTACCTAGCTACTGAGCATGTAGTCTTACCTAGCTACTGGGAGCATGTAGTCTTTACCTAGCTACTGAGCATGTAGTCCTTACCTAGCTACTGAGCATGTAGTCTTCACTAGCTACTAGCATGTAGTCTTACCTAGCTACTAGCATGTAGTCTTACCTAGCTACTAGCATGTAGTCTTACCTAGCTACTGAGCATGTAGTCTTACCTAGCTACTGAGCATGTAGTCTTACCTAGCTACTAGCTGTAGTCTTACTCCGCTACTGAGCATGTATGTCTTACTAGGTGTGTTCTGACTACTGAGCATGTAGTCATACCTAGCTACTGAGCATGTGGTCCTTACACTAGCTACTGAGCATGTGTAGTCTTACCTACTACAGCATGTAGTCTACCTATTACTAGCATGTAGTCTTACCTAGCTACTAGCATGTAAGTCTTACCTAGCTACTGAGCATGTAGTCTTACCTAGCTACTGAGCATGTAGTCTTACCTAGCTACTAGCATGTAGTCTTACTAGCTACTGAGCATGTAGTCCTTACCTAGCTACTGAGCATGTAGTCTTACCTAGCTACTGAGCATGTAGTCTTACCTAGCTACTAGCATGTAGTCTTACCTAGCTACTAGCATGTAGTCTTACCTAGCTACTGAGCATGTAGTCTTACTGGTTAGCTACTGAGCATGTAGTCTTACCTAGCTACTGAGCACAGAGGTCTTACCTGAAACACGAGCGAAACACAAGCAGCCGCGGCGGGCGATCCTTACCAGCACGGGCGGGCAGCGCGGCACCGGGCGAGGCTTTTTCGCGGTGTAGCCTTACCTAGCTACTGAGCATGTAGTCTTACCTAGCTACTGAGCATGTAGTCGGGCACCTACGCTACACAGCATGTAGTCTTACCTAGCTACTGAGTATGTAGTCTTACCTAGCTACTGAGCATGTAGTCATACCTAGCTACTGAGCGTAGTCTTACCTAGCTACTGAGCATGTAGTCTTGGGGGAGCGGGCGTTTGGGCGTGGTTTAAAGTATAGTTATGGGCGGCGCGCGGTACCTAGCTACTGAGCATGTAGTCTTACCTAGCTACTGAGCATGTAGTCCTTACTGGCGTACTGAGGATGTAGTCCTTACCTAGCTACTGAGCATGTAGTCTTTACCTCAGCTACTAGCATGTAGTCCTTAACTAGCTACTGAGCATGTGTAGTCCTTAACTAGCTACTGAGCATGTAGTCCTTAACTAGAACTGCGCATGTAGTCCTTAACTAGCTACTGAGCATGTAGTCCTTAACTAGCTACTGAGCATGTAGTCCTTACCCTAGCTACTGAGCATGTGGTCCTTACCTAATACTAGCATGTAGTCTTACCTATCTACTGAGCATGTAGTCCTTACCTAGCTTACTGAGCATGTGCGACTCCCAACAAAGATGGAACAGAGTGAGATGTCTCACTCTGCAGCTAAAACAGAGTTCAACACTAGAGGTGTGGAATCTTCACTGATCTCCCGATGCAATTCCGATTATCATGTCAGCTTATTCGATCTCGATACCGAATGTATTTGATGCATCGTGGACGCACAAACAAATGTTTCTATTAACCCTAATTTTTGTTTTAGGTCAGAAAAATAAGGGAAGAACTTCACTCAATGAACCCCGACAAAGCACACACTCGGTGAAGGTGAAAACCATTTCCAGGTGACCACCTCATGAAGCTCATTGAGAGAACACCAAGGGTTTTGCAGAGTTATCAAAAAGGGGGTGGCTACTTTGAGGGAATCTAAAATATAAGACATGTTTTCAGTTATTTCACACTTTTTTGTTAAGTACATAATTCCATATGTGTTCATTCATAGTTTTGATGCCTTCAGTGAGAATCTACAAATAGTCATGAAAATAAAGAAACACATTGAATGAGAAGGTGTGTCCAAAACTTTTTGGCCTATACTGTATATATGTTCACATTAAAAGACATCGCGCTTGGTCTTTAGAGAAACTGGGATGGACATGTTTCACTATTTTCTAACATTTTCGGCAGATTTAATCGATTCGTTAATTGCCGCTCTAATTCAGAGAAAGTGTGGAAGAGGATTTTACCTGTGAGCTTAAAGTCTTGAAGATTCCCTCATGCGATGCTCCATTTTTCACCCTCACATCGCAGGTGGAGCCCTGAAACCAGCAGCCAGGGAAGCTTCAGTATCTTCGGACATGTGCTTTATAACAGAATCAAGTTTTTACTAGGCTATGAGTACTCACCACCACCGCCGGTGGGAAATGAAGCATTGGGCATTGTTGTAGACGCCTTCAAACACCTGCAGACACAGACGGGATGGGAGCAGGTTTACATGCAGCGGAGAATCTAACTGCTGACACGTCTGTTATAGACATGTGTGCCATTCATATCGTTCATCGTCCCAGAAAAGACCGATCAAATATCCATATATTTGCCAATATTTTTCCCCATATTTATATTTTTATTTCAATTTCAGCAGCATGAAATATAATCAGTCACATCCATTCAGTATGTTAGGACACTTTCACATTACCGCCGTTGACACAGAAAAACAAATGAAGGAAATAAAAGAATTTTTAAAAATTAAATAAAGTGCTTCTCCTCCCCTCTGTTTAGACATAGGTTAATATTTACATAACTGAGTATATGTATTGCAATAGATGCAAGATATAGCATACATTTAAAAAGAAAATTAATTCCACAAGCTTTAGAGATTGCACTATCCATAAATAATACTCATTCTCCTCATCCCTCTGTTAAAGGTGCCCTAGCTGCCACATGTACTTAATGACTTTGTGGTGATGTCTGAAGGTCTACCATGGACTCTGTAACCTTGGTTACCTTGTTTCAAGCCTTTCTAGCGTGGTATAGAAAGCCTGCAGGAAGACTCAGCTCCATTTCTGCCAGTTCTCATTAATATCCAACAAGCTAAGCTGTTTGAATCTGATTGGCTAACAGCTAGCCAATGAGAGCCTGGCTGTCAGCATCCCAGCCCAACTGGGTGGCAGCAAGCCCCAGGAAGACGCCGTGTCTATATGCCAACATGGGCTTAGCGGATAACGGTGGTACTCCCCCCATGGCCCAGAAAGACTTTTCACAGAGACATTACATGGCAAAGAAACGTCTGTATTTCAGCCGGATAATTAGTTTCGGGGTATACCAACCTACCCGAACACTGGAAGGTCCTTGTTTAAAACGTTACGTTTTTAACATTTTAACATTCACTAGAAGCGAATCCAAATTATTAAATTTGAAATGATGAACGCAGATAATGGACGCAAGCAGACCCACATGACTGTTCTCTGAGCTCATGTAGCTAGCTGTAATAATGGATATATGATCACATGACTGTTCTCTGAGCTCATGTAGCTAGCTGTAATAATGGATATATGATCCATGACTGTTCTCTGAGCTCATGTAGCTAGCTGCAATAATGATATATGATACATGACTGTTCTCGATCATGTGAGGTAGTTAGGGGGACTTCCAGTAGGCAGACGCTGATCAGGCAGGTTGTGATGATTCTGAGTCAGAGAGGGATATATAACCTGTTCTGGCTCATGTAGTAGGTGCATGCGTCTCTGTCAGAGGTATAAGACAGCGACCGTGCTAGGCATATATGAAGACTTAGTAAAATTCTTTCCCGGTAGGGAGAATGAGTCGGTCAGTAGGTAGGTACATGACGTTCTCAGCCAGTAGATTACTGTTCGCTCATGAGTATAATGGATATAGATCACATGCTGTTCTCTGAGCTCATGTGCTAGGTATGAGATATATGTTCTCTGAGCTCATAGGAATGGAATGATCACATGACGTTCTCTGGCTAGTTAGCGGGATATTACATGCGTTCTCTGAGCTCATGTAGCTAGCTGATTATAATTTCTTATGTAGGGTTGAAATGTTTCTGAGTAGTGGATTGAAGCGCGTTGGTAGAGCTAGGTTAGGATATATGCAGACTGTCTGAGCGGTTGACAGCGTTCGAGCTAGTGCTAGGATATACATGCTATAGGCTAGGATGTTTTCGCTAGGTAATGTTTGACATGAGGTGTAGCCGATCAGAGGTAAAATGTGCTCATGAGCGGAAAGAATGTTCTCGGTGTGTTGTTTGGTAGCGTGATAAGTACGCGTCTGATATGTGCTAGGTAGGATAACACAACGTTCTCTGATAGGCTAGCGAAAAGGATATATGATACAGACGTTCTGAGTCATGAGCGCGTAAGGAATGACACAGACGTTCTGAGTCAGGAGGTGGATGATACATGACTGTTCGACTCAGCTAGCGAATGGAAGACTGACGTTTCTGAGAGCTAGGTTTGAATATTCTCGCTCAGGCTAGGTTGTATATAACGTTCTCTGACTCAGTGCGTGAATATGATACATGACTGTTTCTGATAGTAGCTAGGTAAGGTGAATGACGTCTCGTCAGTAGCTAGGGATACGTTCTGACTAGTAGCTAGCGTAGGATATATGCTACGTCCGTATATATGTATAGCGTCTGGGTAGTGGGTTGCAGGTTGCTCTGTTCTTGAGCGTGGGTTTGGTTGATCAATGACTGTTCTCCGAGTAGCTAGCTGTAATAATGGATATATGATCACGACTGTTCTGAGCTCATGTAGCTAGCTGTAATAATGGATATATGATCACATGACTGTTCCCTCTGAGCTCATGTAGCTATGTTAATGGATATATGATCGCATGACCGTTCGAGCTCATGTAGCGTAAATGGATATATGATCACATGACTTTCTCGAGCTCATGTAGCTAGCTGTAATAATGGATATATGATCACATGACTGTTCTGAGCTCATGTAGCGTAAGATATAGACACATGACTGTTCTTGAGCTCCATGTAGCTAGGTATAATGGAATATGATCACATGACTGTTCTCTGATCAGTGCAGCGTAAGGATGACAAGACTGTCTGACTCGTAGCAAGGATAATATCACATGATTTCTCTGAGCTCAGTAGCTGAGATATATGTACATATCGCTCATGTAGCTAGCGAAAGAAATACATGACGCGTAGTTAATTCTCTTGTATTGTATATGTCACGCTGTTCTGAGCTAGTAGCGTAGGATAATGATCACAGATGTTCTCTGACTCAGTAGAGCGTAAAATGGATATGATCACAGCGTTTCTGCTGTAGCTAGCTGTAGGAAGATACGACGTTCTCTGAGCTCAGTCTAGCTGTAGGATATGACAACTGTCTCTGATAGAGGCGTTAGAATTGGATACTGTCTGTATGTAGCTACGTTGGATATGATCACATGACTGTTCTCTGACCAGAGCGTAGTATACTTAGCTCAGGGTGATTTACAACTGTTCTCCGAGCTCATGTAGCTCTGTAATAATGGATATATGATCACATGACTGTTCTCTGACTGTAGCTAGCCGTAATAATGGATATATGATACATGACTGTTCTCTGAGCTCATGTAGCTAGGTAATAATGGATATATGATCACATACGTTCTCTGAGCTCATGTTAAATAGTATAATCAATTTTGTTAGTAGATATGGATATATGATAAGAGTTCTCTGAGTCAGCTAGATATGGATATATGATCAATACGACTGTTCTGGCCCATGTAGCTAGCTGCAATAATGGATATACATGATCACATGAGTTCTGAGCTCATGTAGCTAGCGTAATAATGTATATGATCACATGACTGTTCTCTGAGCTCATGTAGCTAGCTGTAATGGATATAGCTAATGGTTGTAATTCACCATGTGTTTATTAATACGTCCATGGTATTATCTTATGAAGTTGGATACATCCGTGATGTATGTATGTTGTGAACCTGTTACGTGGATGTAACGTCATTACGTTTCCCAAACTGGCGGGTCTATCGGCTAAGTAGCTAGTCGCTAACATCAGGGTTAGCTAGCTGTATTAAGATCATGCTCCATAACGTTACTACAGACATAGTGATTACATGGCCTTGGTTCTCTCTTATGATCCAACCAGGGCGTATGCGTAAAGCTTGTAACGGATGAGAGATGAAGCCATGGATGAGCTCTGCTCAACAAAACTGGCTAACTTTAGCTTAGCTAGTACTAGCTAGCTAGTAGCACACAAATGATTAAATCTTGGTTGTCTATCTAAATACATCTATCGTTTATTTAGCTGCATGTAAACGATCGGGTACAACGAAAACACACAATGTTTAACGTTAGTGAATATTTTAGAGTTCATGAGCCCAACTTGTAAGATAATGCTGAGAGGAAGCTCATGAACGCAGTATGCTGGCACCCGGTTGCTACGACAACACAAACAAATTGTTGAAGAGCGCCGTGGCCCACCGTGGACGTCATGGGCCAAGAATGCGGAAAAGCGCGACGAGCTCCATGTTGTCTTACACTAACTCTCACTGGACCGTACGGGCTTCACCTGAACACTGGATCCAGTTCCCTCTTAATACATGCACGGGTGGTAGTAGCTCAGTCCGTAAGGGACTTGGGTTGGGAACCGGAGGGTCGCTGGTTCAAGTCCCAGTACGACCAAAGTACAGAGTGTGAATTGGTAGTAGAGATGCCAGTTCACCCCCCGGCACTGCCAGGTGCTCTTGAGCAAGGCACCGTACTCTTAACCGCCAGGGCGCTAGTGCAGCTCTGGCAAGCCCACTCACTCTGACACTCTCCATTTGTGCGGATATTTGGACCTGGAGCATGTGTGTGTGTGTGTATTTCAGGCATGTGTAGTGATTTCTCACAAACAGAGTGTAAATTGTAATTTCACAGGGATCAATAAACAGTATAAATTATAGCTGAGCGAAGCTCATGAATAGTAATGAGCTCAGGCAGCATGATGTCAGACTGACCAGCTTTTGTAATTGGTCTGACTTCTTATTTCTGTTCAGTGGCTAGAGCTGACAGAGGAGGTAGCAGTTCATTTTCAAATTCACCACATAACACACACATACATACATAACACACACACACACACACACACACACACACACATATATATATGGACCTGACAGATTTCAAAAAATGCAAGTAAAAACGGTTTTGTGTGGCAGGGCACCTTTAAAGCTATAGTGTAGCTCTGAGGTATTCTAAGTAATGACAACGCCGGTCGCGTCCACATTAGAGCCTGTAATCGGCGCCTTTAAAAGTTTCTGCCTAATTTATTGCCGACATATAAATTGATATAAATCAACCCGTCTCACGGCAGTTCGTTATGTAATGTCACATATTTTCTCGGGAAGAGGTCGCTCCATAAGCCGGGGGAAAGTCCCAAGTTGGCTTTTTTATATCACTCCCTACCATTTCCCGTACTGTGGCCACAAAATATGCTTCCCATTGAAATACATTACTTACTTACATTTTGGTAAAAACTACAAAAAGGTCCCCGTGAACAGATTGTGTCAATAGATTCAAAATAACGTCACATTTTACACGCTAACTTCCATATGAGACCGGCTGTATAAATATATACATAAAAGTTTTGTGGAGTTTTCTTTATCCGAAATTTTATATTTTAGGCTTTAACACAGCCATGTCTTAAATATTAATAATGTTCCCACACTATTTATCTAGTGTATAATCTATTATTACATGTGTGTGTGTTGGTCCTTTGGCGGCTGCTGGACAAAAATAATTTCCCCTCGGATTATTAAAGTATTTCTGATTCTGATGGACAATCACATTCTGCAGCAATAAAACTGAAGTGGATGAACAAACAGAGAAATATATCTTGTTTCCCTTTGGGGGATATTGATCTTGAAATTGGGAAAATTGTAAGTAGAAAAAAAAATACATTGCAGAATATTGCAAATATAAGTTTTTAAAATCGCTAATAACATCGTATTAACCTCATTATTTGAGATTATAACCTCATTATTTGAGATTATAACTCATTCATTTGAGACTATAACAAATTATTCCATCCATTATAAAAGCTAATCAGATATTACCATAATAACATATAACACATCATAATTAAACACTACTCTGATACCAATACACCGATGATTGGCTGGCAATACTTCTGCGGTGATATTAGGCCTTTAGTTTGAGAACTAGTGTGTGGCAGCCTCCCATTGTTTACACTGTGAACAGCTCTGGCTGCTTACAGAGAGAGACCGTGGATTCTTATATTCTTCTTCTTCTATTATTATTATTATTCTGACGACAATACAAACGTCCCTCTGATTTTCACATCATCCCCGGCGAACACATGTTAGCCTAGGTGACACACCGACAATTCAACACGTTAATGTTTTAAATAACCATTAATTGAAAGTGTCCTTGTAACGAATACTTACCTAAGCTGCTTACAGGAGGTGACTGGATGGTGGTTTCATTGTGCTCCTGGTTGCGGAGGGGAAAATAAATTACTATAGCTAAGCAAGAGTTAGTAGCAAGCAGCTAGCAGCAAGCAGTAGTAGCAAGCAGCTAGATAGCAGCTAGCGGAGCAAAGCAGCTGGAGCAGCAAAGCAGCTAGCAGCAAGCAGCTAGCAGCAAGCAGTTAGCAGCAACTGCTAGCACCAACAGCCAGCAGCTAACAGCGCCAAAGGCGTAATCAAGTGTTCCTCAGAGAGAACAATAAACCTTAAACAGACACCACAACACGCGACGTAAACACTGACATGGCAGGATTTGGTACGACTTAAACCAGCTTAATACAACCTAAACTGTTTCTATGAAATGCAAAGTAGGATAAGCTAAGTGTTGTTGTTCAGAATAGTAAAACGGGCAAGCCGCGAATAAGCCCGCCAATGTAGCTAGCTTACGTAGTCGTCGAATTTTGGCAACAGAGACACAAACGAACCGCTAGGAAAACGATGTCGGCATCACATTGAGAAACTGACAGCTGAGCAAGTCTTTAGCATTTAAATTCATACCTTTTAGTCATGAGCATCCCGTTATTCCAGTGTCGTCGTTGCAGTAATAGTCACCTGGTTTGACAGGCCAAAACACGTATACGCCGCTGAAAAAACAACAAAACACGGAAGTAACTCGCGCGTCTGATTTGCCCCAAACCGGTACCGCTGTAATGGGTCGAGCTCAGGCGGGCGGGCTGCTTCCAGGTGGCGGTAGAAATCAACAAATGTATTTTACATTAATCACAAAAAATACCTAAAACTGTATTCAAAAATAATCCATTCAGCTATACGTACTCAATGAAGTGGGGAATTTTGCCCGCATAGGAACAGTAAAGTCGTATAAAACAAACCGGTCTCCTCGCGATGTTGTAACAAGCAAATTCAATCGTATCCCCCGCCTACAGATTAAATCCCTGATCCTGATTGATATACGTATGGTCAGTCATATGTACCAAACCTTTTTCTCATTATTTCAGTCAATCATTAAGATAATGTATCTTCCTGATAAAGGTCACGTAAAGAAAGTGATGTGGGAAATTATTTTATTTTGGTTTAGCAATGACATTACGAAATAAATTTCATGAATTTAAATGTCAGATTGATTCAGTGAAGTATTACCCCAAGTACAGCAAATTTTAATTTGTTGAATTTAATTCCAAAAAGAAAAAGAATTAAGGAGATATGGCAATAAATGGAGTAAGTCCATAAAATATACAAAAAAACAAGTGTTTGTATATAGTATTTTACCAAATAATAAATCAGCTAAATGTTTTGTAATATCTGAATTAGAAGAATATAATAAGTCCTCTCTAAACTTAGAAAAGTAAACTAAACTTTGCCAAATAATGATGTATTTGTCTGTATCTTATAATATTTAGATATTATTGGAGTTTAATAAATCCCCATTATAAACATCTTACTTGTTATTAATAATTTTATGGATTTTATTTAAAAGTCGATATTGTTTCTCTGGATCGACTATTTAGGATGAGATCTTCAACAGGTCCGGGACCTAGGGGGTCCTCTCAGAGTCACCCGAGGGTCCCCAAAAACTTTTTTTTTATTACTTACTTTATTTGAGGGGATAGTCATGAAAGGGGGAGAGATGGGGAATTACGCTGTAGTTTTTCCTCAAAAAATGAAAAGTCTTTCACATTCCGCAAACTGTATTATTGAAGTAAATATAGCAACCCCACTGATGACAGGCTCACTGGTCTATAGGTAATGTGGTCACTATAATTCATCCACACATACAGTTCATCCCAACGGACACCTGTTCCACATGTGTGTTAACATTAAAACATGATTTATAAAAGCATGCCAACAATTATTAGGCTATATGAAGGGCTTATGCAAAAACAGGTATAAATGCTTTAGACGCCCTAAAAGTTACGTAGGACCAGATTAATATGCAAACTTAATTTTAGACAATATATGTAGTAGAGGGTCCCGATTATCTCTCTTCAGTTAAGGGGTCTTATTTAAAAACGCTGAAGACCCTCTGTTTGGAGTATTAGTCTGAAATGTTGCATATTTATATGTTTCTATCAAAAGTTTTGGTGGGCTACGTCCCTAACGTCGCTTTAGTAGTTGGAAGTTTTGAGACTTTCATATGTACAGGGACGGTGAAGAGTTGTTAAGCCAACGCAAAGGACGCTAGAAAAACTATTAGGTTCCCACCCTCTGCTTATCTGACTCAGAGACATAAGTGGATTGGGTGTCCCCTCCTCAACGTGTTGTGATTGGTGTAGTGCTCCTCAACGGTTGTGATTGGTGTAGAGCCTCCTCAAGGTCGTGATTGGTGTAGAGCCCTCCTCAACGGTTGTGGATGGGTGAGCCCCCCTCAACGGTTGTGATGTAGAGCCCTCCTCAAGGTAGGATTTGTGCCCTCCCCAACGGTTGTGATTGGTAGAGCCCTCCTCAACAGTTGTGATTGGTGTAGAGCCTCCTCAACAGTTGTGATGGTGTAGAGCCCTCCTCAACGGTTGTGATTGGTGTAGAGCTTCCCTCAACGGGTGGGCTGTAGAGCTTCCTCAACGGTTGTGGGATTGGTGTAGAGCCCTCCTCAAGGTGGATTGGTGTGAGGTCTCTTCAAGTGGGTGTGGGCTCCTCAACGTCGTGATTGGAGGCCCCCTCAACAGTTGTGATGTAGAGTTCCTCACCAGGATTGGGGTAGAGCCTCCTCAACGGGTGATGGTGACCCTCAAACAGTTGTGATGGTGTAGACCCCCTCTTGATTGGAGAGTCCTCAATGAAGGAGTCCTCCTCGTCGCAACGGTGATTGGTGTAGAGCCCTCCTCAACGGGTGGATTGTAGAGCCCTCCCAACAAGTTGTAAAGTATCTCAAGGTCACGGATTGGGTGAGCCTCCCAACGGTTGTGATGAGCCTCAATTTGAAGACAGGAAAGGGGAATGCCGGCAGGCTGACCTGCAGAGTTAATCTTAAAATAGCGAAGTTGTTGGGTTTTCCTGCATAGTTGAAAGCAGAGGTCCATAACGCATCAGAGGGTAATGGACTTTTCTGGATGGAAACAAATAAAAATCCCAAGTTCAAAGAGAGTTACCAGGGGACATGTCTAAATGGAGTTGAACCATTTACTATTTCTCTTCAGGTCAAACTATTTGAATTCTACTGTTTTTATCCGTTGAGTGATACTCACCGCTTGTTGAAATAGTAGGCTTATACGGTCTAGCCTGGTGTAGATAGGTGAAATAGCTAAGTTCCCCCAGTAAATATATATATTATTAATGGAAAATTTATAAGTAATAAAAAAAGGATTTCTACTGAAAAACGCATTTGTCCGTGCAAGTAATTAGGTGTTTTGTGCTTTGTTGGCTCACTACTCACAACAGCTAACGCAAACATAGGATTCCATTCACTCAGCCTAGCTAAGACTGAAAACAATGTACGCTCAAAACAAAGGTTGGTCCACCTATCTACAGCAGGCTAACGGATAGCCCCATTTCCCCTAACACCCATACAGCCAGGCTAGAGTGGTAACCCTATTTATCCATTCCACAGCTAGAGGAGAATGATAAGTCCATTTTACCTATCTACAGCCAGGGCTAGACCATGATAAACCCTCACCAACAAACGGTTTTATCCCTTAAATAGTTATTGAAGGAAAGAGGAAAGGCCTAACGGTTGATTTATATTTATATTAATATGTGATGTAGCATGTCAAGCAGAGAAGGAGTGGAAGGGGCAACCACAGGAGCTGTTTGGACATTGTTGGTGCTTGTGTATTGAAGGGTTCACTGCATGAAGGAGACATTTCCAATTTTATACATTTTGAATTAAGATCCTTTTCACTCAGTTCAATGAGCCTTCACACGAGATAAATAGCATGTAGCATGAGAAGAAAAAAAAAGAAGACCACACACACACCAACCAATCTTGTTTCACCATATTTATATTATATCATTAAAATTCAATGTAGTACCTTGAAACTAACTCCACAGGGGGATAGACTTAGTCCTCACCCTCAACACACGGGTCCCAGCTTAAGAGAGAAAAGAGACAGAAGAGCACGTAAGAGAGTTTTGAAACTGAGAACAAGGACAGTGGACATGATGATTAAGGGGAGGGGAAAGGTATGTAGACAAATACATGAGCAACCAAAACAGATGTAGGAAATGACTGGGGATGCATAAAGAAAACAGGCAAGCTCTAAACTGATGATGAAGACAGAGAGGGCTACCTAACGCAGGGCTGATGACAGAGACACGACAGAAAGGCACAAGTAGAAAAAGTGGAGGTATTTTCATTGACATTTTGCTAATTGTGGATCACCCTTGACCCTTTGATGAAAGGAGGATGAGGAGGAGAAGAGATGAAACATACCATAAGTCTTTTACAATCAGAAAGTTCTTTAGTTTGGCTCCCTTTCTTTTATCCCCAAAAATAAAATAAAATAATCAAACACATTTTTCAATTACAGGAGATGGAAGTTGGAACAAGTGTTACATGGAGTAAACACAAAATAAAATAAAACAAATAAAATTAAACTTATTATTATGACCACAACTATTATTTCATCAATAATTATTGTTATCAATCATTCTCCCATCATAGCTTGTTAAAGGGGGGAGAGGGGAGGGAAGAGAGAGAGAGAGAGAAAGAGAGAGGAGAGAGAGAGAGAGAGAGAAAACAAGAGAGAGAGAGAGAGAGAGAGAGAGAGAGGAACACAGAGAGAAGAGGGAGAAAGAGAGAGAGAGACAGAGAGAGAGAGACACACAGAGAGAAGAGAGAGAGTAGGAGAGAGAAGAAAATAGAGAGAGAGACAGAGGAGAGAGAGAGAGAGACAGAGAGAGAGACACAGAGAGAGAGAGACATATATACAGGAGGAGAGAGACAGAAATAGACAGAGAGACATACAGAGAGACAGAGAAATAGAGAGAGAGACAGAGAAATAGGAGAGAGAGACAGAGAGAGAGGACACAGACACAGAGAGAGAGAGACACAGAGAGAGAGAGCACAGAGAGACAGAGAGAGAGACAGAGAGAGAGAGAGAGAGATGGAGAGAGAGAGACAGAGAGATGCAAATGAGTGACAAGGAGTGTGACTGGGGGCGTCCGCCTGCTGCAGGTCATATGTGCCACGTAGGGACCTAAAGACATTACATCACCTTGTTGTGCTGAGAGAACGTCCAACCAAACTCCATTAGAACAATCTGTCACACTTAAATGCTGCCTGGCAAACGTGTTCTCCTTTGAGAAACTTTAACACAGATTATTATATCCCTTTGTTTAAAACAATTGAGTCTGCTCCATTAATCTTTAATATTACTAATAATAAGAATGTATTTTAATTCATTGATAAATTGTTAAGTCCATCAAATGCCAGAAGAAACCACACCTTAAAGTCGCTTTGCCTTACTACATCGCTCCAGTTTTAGACCAAACTCCATTCAAAAATCTAATCAATTTAATGTGTTAATTATGCTATCTTGAGTGCCGCAAATGTGTTCTTTGGGGACTTTTACAAATACAAATATACCTTTTTTAAATACATTTTAGTCCTGGTCCATAATCTTGCTCCAATTAGTATTAATATATTACTTAATTTCCATTAATTGATAGGCATTTTCGTGTCTTCCAAATACAGTTTCAATTAGCTTGTCTTTACAACCAAACTCCATTCATAAATCTGTCAATTCTACCGTTTTCTTGTGTGGTAAGTAAAACATGTTCTTTGGGGAAACTTTATACAAGCCATATTAACATTTGAGTCTGCCTACAGTCGCAAGCTGTGCAATTGCAAGATCATCTTTTGTTATTACACTTTTTGTAATAATTCACAATTGTCTACAGCTTAAAAAGAGCTACACATTATGATAATAATACTTTTTATCCTCGCTTATTTCGGTGCCAAAACACTCATGTATATTTTATATTTGTACATTTTATGTTACAGAACTCTTACATTTGTATTTATTTGACCCCTATTCTCTAATTCCTGCATTTTGGACCTCCAGCTTCTGGGCAACAAACTCCAACTTTCCTCTGGGGATCACCCATAAAGGTTTTCAATCTTATCTTAAAATGTCCAAAAAGTTCCCGGAGCTTGTAGGTGTAGTCCCTAAAATGGCTTCATCTTGGAACAAACTCTAAAGATATTAAATTTACAAAAACATAAAACAAGCAGCAGCAAATTCCTCACATTTCATAAACTCTGATCCAACCAGATGTTTTTCTCTAGAAATACAGCATATCTAAATCAACATTAGTAAGTAGTATATTATGATGGCTATTATTACGGTATTATAATAATACATCCAACCATTTATTTAAAAATTCACATTACACACGCGTTGGTCTATTGTAGCTCGTCCAATCAGACACGAAGGCCATCGGGTATTGACGCTAATATATTAACAATAGGCTGCACAAACATAGGGTCTTTTATTAAATCGCCTTGCAATCACAAACGTACACAAACAGTCACGCAAAGCACACGGGAAACACTGGATATATCGGTAGAAAACGTCTTTAAAAGCATTCTGGTGCTTTAATCTAATCAATCATAGTAGGAAGAGTGGGATGATCTCATTAGTGTGTAAAAGCAACGAGCAGTGTGAGTATACATTTATAACAACATCTTCTAGCCACCAGTTAATCACACAATCGAATACATCAACACTTCACAATATCTCTATCATGGAATATCTTAGGAGGACTGACACATAAAAACAACTCATAACATTATATAGAAGAATACGAAAAACTGACAATGTTATACCCTATCCCCCACCCTCACCTAACAAACAAACTATACCGTAAGCTCCATAACCTTCCCCCATCCACCCCCCCCCCACCCCAACAAAAAAACACTAAACCCCAACATACCCCTCACAACACAACCCGCCCAAACACTATGCTTACACCCCTCTACAGAACCCCCAGGACACACAATTATACATACCCTTCACAACCCCTAACTTATCCATACACACCCCTCCTCACATAACCCCTAGAACACTATCCATACATACCCTTACACTAAACCCCCAGATTACATATACAACCCACAACAACCCCAGGGTAATATCATACAGACCCCTTCTCACACATTAACCCCCAGAGTTAGACTAGTCCATAGCAGACCTCTTCCTCACCAAACCCCAGTTAGACTATCCATACACACCCCTTCTCACAGTAACCCCTAGAGTTAGACTAGTCCATACAGACCCCTTCTCTACAGTAAACTCCCAGAGTTAGACTAGTCCATACAGACCCTTCATTAGGTTCCTGATTGAGTTCATACATACCCCTTCTCATCTCTGGCCTGTAAAGGCTGTCTGATCGCCCCTGCATTAGCTACGCGTTGGGGTACTAAAAAGGGTATGTATGGACTAGTTCTAACTTGAAACACGTGAATAAGATAAAGTCCCAATAAGTGGGGCTGTTCTTTAATATCTGGAATATGGTCGCTTGTATATCAGCAACCAAAGGCTTGTCCTCACAGGTGCAGCCCTTGAGAGACGTAGGGTCGCTTAGATGGAGCGCTGTGACGTGGGTCTCCGTACAGGCAGGGTTGTAAAGCTTGGGGCTACCTGCCACAGGCACACATGTCTGAGAGTGTAAGGCACATCGGGCAGGACCACGTGAGGTATCAGGGATGAGTCCAGCTTTCCTGCCCGCCAGAGGAGAGAGAGAGGGGTGGGGACTCGCACTCGCAACACTCAAAACAAAGCTCAGTGACTACCTAAATTAAAAGAAATGTACCGCTAGCTGGTGTTAGGTGTGCTCACTGCTCTTTCTCTCTCTCCTAGTGTTAGTATTTTCATCACCCCTCCTTTCCTCCTCCCTCCCCACAACAAAATAAAATTACGGGTTATGAAATGGCTATGACGCCTCATCCAACCTCACATTACGCCTACACACTCACACCACACACACACACACACACACACACACACACACACACACACACTCCCCTCCACTAAAAAGGACACTGTTGCATGCTCAGTGTGGCTCCTCCCTCTCCTCTCCTCACACACCTATGGCTGAGAGGAGTGTTCTCCTCTCTCCCATTCCTCCCTCCTCTCCAACAGAACACACCCTCCCCCCTCCCTCGCCCTCCTCCTGCCCCGCTCCAAGTCCTGGCGCTCCTCCCACCCCCCCCTATCCCTCCCAGGGTGGGGGTGGGGGTCCAGCGCAAGGAGGAGGGGGGCCACACGTCAACCAAAACACCAAAACAATAATAATCAACAAATATGAGGAGAATTTTACCTAAACATATATTGCATATATATACACATATATAAACACACATATATACATATAGACAATTGCAGCATACACTATACAATACACAAAACACATATATAAAATATATAAACAAAAACAACAAAACAAAAACAAAAAAACAAACACATAATACAACACTAAAAACCACACACTAAACACACCTACAACATATATAAATATATATATATAGACACAACCATACATAAAATACATATAAACCAATATATACATATACATATATATAAAAACATATATACAACATCATATATGAATAAACATATATACATATAATACATACAGTCTACTATATAAAACATAATACATCCATAATATATATAATAATACAAAGCAACATATTATTTTTTATTATATATATATATAAAATATATATATTAATATATATATATATATTATATATATATATATATACTATATATAAACAATATATATATATTATACATAATATTTAAAAATATATATATATATATATATATATAAAAAAAAAATATATAAAAATATATATAAATATATATATAATCATATATATATATATATATATATATACTTATTATATATAGATGTATATGGAGAAAAAAAAAAAAAAAGAAGAGAGGAGAAGAGAGGAGAAGAGAGAAAGGAAAGAGGAGAAAAAAAAGAAAAAGAGAGAGAGGGAGGGAGAGAGAGTATAAAAAAGAAAAGAGGAGAAGAGAGAGAGGAGAGAGAGAGAGAGGACAGTGAGAACCGGTTAGGTGGAGAAGTCTGAGGTCAATGGAGTCCATGGGAGTCAAGTGGAGGCAGTCCAATTCAAGGAGCACTCAACGATAACACACACGCATACACACACACAAATACACACAAAACACATACACACACACACACACACACACACACACACACACACACACGCACACACATGCAAGCAACGCAAGCACTTGACCACACATTCACCATGAAACAGCACTACACACACACAAGCACTACACACAAATACACACACACACAACAAATACACACACAACACACACACACACAACACATACACACACACACCAGAAGTACCATCAATATCACAAAACACGTAGTTAACTCACACATGAAAGTTAACAACACACACCCAGTCACGCACACATAACACACACACACACAACAAATACACACACACACAACAACAACAACACAATACACACACACACACATTGAAACCGCACACACACGCTAGCACGCACGCACCACAAAAACACGACGCACGCACACACACACACACACACACACACAACAATAATACACACACAAACGCTAGCAGCACACACGCACGCACACACACACACACACACACACACACACACACACACACACACACAGGTTTTGCCTGATTTGTGTTACTAACTGTGTTTGCTGAGAGTTGTTATGAGAGGAGGAGACCTCTGAAGGTATCCTAACAGGGAGAAGCTGACTGCAATAAAGACTACAACTCCTCATAATCCCACGCTGCCTCACCGCACCAAACGGCATCTTTCGCTTTGGTTGAGAGACTTCTAGAGGCAGAACATTGTATATTTTGCACTTAAAGTAAGAATTAATATATTTGATATGTAAAGAAAACAGGATTAAAATCACAGTCTAACTAACTTCTACTCTGAGTCTCTCTGGACTACAATGATGGAACCTGACCTGAGAGTCTGACTACAATGATGGAACCTGACCTGAGAGTCTGGACAACAATGATGGAACCTGACCTGAGAGTCTGACTACAATGATGGAACCTGAGAGTCTGGACTACAATGATGGAACCTGACCTGAGAGTCTGGACAAGAATGATGGAACCTGAGAGTCTGGACTACAATGATGGAACCTGAGCTGAGAGTCTGGACTACAATGATGGAACCTGACCGAGAGTCTTGGACTACAATGATGGAACCTGAGCTGAGAGTCTGGACTACAATGATGGAACCTGAGCTGAGAGTCTGGACCAATGATGGAACCTGAGAGTCTGACTACAATGATGGAACCTAGTGAGAGTCTGACAAGATGGAACCTGAGAGTCTGACTACAATGATGGAACCTTGAGCTGAGAGTCTGGACTACAAGATGGAACCTGAGTGAGAGTCTGGACTACAATGATGGAACCTGAGCTGGAGAGTCTGGACTACAATGATGGAACCTGAGTGAGAGTCTGACTACAATGATGGAACCTGAGAGTCTGGACTCACAATGATGGAACCTCGAGCTGAGAGTCTGGACTACAATGATGGAACCTACCTGATAGTCTGACAACAAATGATGGAACCTACCTGATAGTCTGGACTACAATGATGGAACCTGACCCAGAGTCTGGTCTACAATGATGGAACCTGACCCGACTAAGCTCTAAAACGCCACCATTCACCCCAAACACACAAACACACTCACTGTCTCTCTCTCTCACTCTCACTCTCACTCTCTCTGTCTCACCACTCAATACTCCTCACTCTCTCACTCTCTCTCACTCTCCTCTCTAACTCCCTCTCTCTCTCACACCTCAATCTCTCTCTCTCTCTCTCTCTCACCCACACACTCTTCTCACCTGTCACTCTCTTTTCTCACTCTCTCTCTCACTCTCTCTCTCTCTCTCTCTCTCTCTCTCTCTCTCTGAGTTTCTCTCCTCCGAGTCCGGTCTCACTTACACACAGTCAGAGATGGGGGTTGATGGAGAGTCAGGATGGCGCGTGGTGATGACATCACAGACTGTAGGCCGACTGCCTGCCCTGTCCCGGCCTGCAAGGGATGAGCCAACGGACGACCAAACAACAACAACAACAACAGAGAGGTCAGAACATACACACGAAACAGACGGCTGAACGCCGGCCAGCGGAACGCTAGCGGCTGAACTTTGTGTTCCTGGTTGGTCCTTTTAAACACGTCTTTAAACCTTGGACTTTTACTGTGAAGGCAGTTCATTAAACACAGAGTTCATACGCGATCTTAACCAATACTTTCATGACTTTTCGGCAAAATGTCCATGACTGTGTGTTCCTGAAAATGTCAGTCGACATTTCTCCAATAAGAATACTAATCAGTGTAAAGGTTTCCCCTCAGAGGTTTAACTATAAATGAATGATAATGTCTGTTGTTCATAGATGGATTCTTAATATCTCTCCCCGAATACAACGCTTTGAGGTACGGAAGTGAAAATACATTTATTAATCACCTATTTATGCTGTGATTATGTGACTTTTCCAAAACTGTCTCGGGTCTTTTATGTTCCAAAACCTTTCCAGGCCTGGAATTTGCATTTTTCAAATTTCACAACTTTTCCAGTTTTTTCTCAAAACGTTTGAACCCTGTAAAGAAATCAACTTCAAGATGTTCTGAGACCGATACCAGTATCAGAAAAAGCCTCCGATACCACCGAAAAGCCTGGTCTCGGTATCTGACAGTGCTGGAGTTTAGGTACTGATCCAATAGAGCTGGGCAATAAATGGATATTATATCGATATCGTGATATGAGACTAGATATCGTCTTAGATTTTGGATATGGTGATATCGTAATATGACATAAGTGTCTGTTCCTGGTTTTAAAGGCTGTATTACAGTAAAGTTTTGTGTAAAGATTGTTCTATAACTGTTCTATTATTCATCTTTACCCACCCAGTCATTATATCCACATTACTGATGATTATTCATCTAAACTCTCATGTGTAAATATATGTTGTGAAAGCACCGATACTCAACACTACAATATCATACCTGACCTGAGTGTGGACTACAATGATGGAACCTGACCTGAGAGTGTGGACTACAATGATGGAACCTGACCTGAGAGTCTGGACTACAATGATGGAACCTGACCTGAGAGTCTGGACTACAATGATGGAACCTGACCTGAGAGTCTGGACTACAATGATGGAACCTGACCTGAGAGTCTGGACTACAATGATGGAACCTGACCTGAGAGTCTGGACTACAATGATGGAACCTGACCTGAGAGTCTGGACAACAAAGATGGAACCTGACCTGAGAGTCTGGCACGATGGAACCTGACCTGAGAGTCTGGACTACATGATGGAACCTGACCTGAGAGTCTGGACTACAATGATGGACCCTGGACCTGAGAGTCCGGACAACAATGATGGAACCTGACCTGAGAGTCTGGACTACAATGATGGAACCTGACCTGAGAGTCTGGACAACAATGATGGAACCTGACCTGAGAGTCTGGACTACATGATGGAACCTGACCTGAGAGTCTGGACTACAATGATGGAACCTGACCTGAGAGTCTGGACAACAATGATGGAACCTGACCTGAGAGTCTGGACTACAATGATGGAACCTGACCTGAGAGTCTGGACTACAATGATGGAACCTGACCTGAGAGTCTGGACTACAATGATGGAACCTGACCTGAGAGTCTGGACAACAATGATGGAACCTGACCTGAGAGTCTGGACTACATGATGGAACCTGACCTGAGAGTCTGGACTACATGATGGAACCTGACCTGAGAGTCTGGACTACAATGATGGAACCCGACCTGAGAGTCTGGACAACAATGATGGAACCTGACCTGAGAGTCTGGACTACAATGATGGAACCTGACCTGAGAGTCTGGACAACAATGATGGAACCTGACCTGAGAGTCTGGACTACATGATGGAACCTGATCTGAGAGTCTGGACTACAATGATGGAACCTGACCTGAGAGTCTGGACAACAATGATGGAACCCTGACCTGAGAGTCTGGACTACATGATGGAACCTGACCTGAGAGTCTGGACTACATGATGGAACCGACCTGAGAGTCTGGACTAAATGATGGAACCTGACCTGAGAGTCTGGACTACATGATGGAACCTGACCTGAGAGTCTGGACTACATGATGGAACCTGACCTGAGAGTCTGGACTACATTGGTGGAACCTGACCTGAGAGTCTGGACTACAATGATGGAACCTGACCTGAGAGTCTGGACAACAATGATGGAACCTGACCTGAGAGTCTGGACTACATGATGGAACCTGACCTGAGAGTCTGGACTACATGATGGAACCTGACCTGAGAGTCTGGACTACAATGATGGAACCTGACCTGAGAGTCTGGACAACAATGATGGAACCTGACCTGAGAGTCTGGACTACAATGATGGAACCTGACCTGAGAGTCTGGACAACAATGATGGAACCTGACCTGAGAGTCTGGACTACATGATGGAACCTGATCTGAGAGTCTGGACTACAATGATGGAACCTTGACCTGAGAGTCTGGACAACAATGATGAAACCTGACCTGAGAGTCTGGACTACATGATGGAACCTGACCTGAGAGTCTGGACTACATGATGGAACCTGACCTGAGAGTCTGGACAACATGATGGAACCTGACCTGAGAGTCTGGACAACATGATGGAACCTGACCTGAGAGTCTGGACTACATGATGGAACCTGACCTGAGAGTTAGGGGTGGGAAGAGGTACCACGATACGATATTATCACAATACTTAGGTCACGATACGATATTATTGCGATTTTAAACATATTGCGATATTCTGCAATATATTGCAATTTATTACCTTTTTTCCAACTTCATTATTATGTCCCCAAAGGAAAACTTTGTCAACATCTGTTTGTTCATCTCCATAAGGAAATTTATTGCTGTAAAATGTGACTGTCAAGCTAACTAACTAAGTGTTTGCCCCGGTGTGACTTTCGTAGTACCGCTCTAGTTTGGAGAACGGAGACAGCAGTTAGCGCAGTCTTCTGTGAGATAATGAGCTGTAATAGTCACATAGGAATCCACTGCCCGTGACGTCCATGCATCACAAGTTAATGCAACACGTTCTGCTGGTTTCAAACTTTCCCTGAACTTTTGCTTAACTTCTGCGTAGAGCTTGGGTACGCGTGTATCCGTGGAAAACCGGCTGGCACAGAGTCACGTACCTTGGTTCCAGTGTTTTTAGCAAGTGACAAAATCCCTCATTTTCCACAACGTTGTATGGACGCAGGTCTCTTGCACATAGAAGTAGGCGATGGCTTGAGTTATTTTCTTAGCTCGCTCTGAATTGGGAGGTAGCTTTGTCGCCAAGTGTGTCCAGTGTTGGTTGGTTTTTCGGGGGAGCTGGTTTAGCATTAGCTTTACCGTCCTCGGCTAACGCTAACTCTGGATGGTGGCGGTGAGATGAGCCCTCAGTTTGTGGTATTCCCTGAGTATTTTATTTGCATACGACACTCCTTGCAAATCCCATGTCTCATATCCATCTCAGTTGTCCCTCCTTGTTAAAAACCCAAAAAAGTCCAAACACTTGATTTAAAGCACCGATGGTGCATTTCTAATTTCTTTCTCTGACGCTGCCATGTTTATTTTATCTACATCCTCCTGCACGCTTGACAGTCACCCCCGTTGACCTCACCAGAAAACAAACAGCGCCATCTGGTGGACTGAATAAGCAATTGATTTTATTATTCTACTACCAAAAAGTTAAATTCTCATGTGCAATTGAAATAATAAAAGATCGATACTTGGCGTCTGTGTATCGATACAGTATTGCCACGGGAAATATCGCGATACTATGCTGTATCGATTTTTTCCCCCACCCCTACTGAGAGTGTGGACTACAATGATGGAACCTGACCTGAGAGTGTGGACTACAATGATGGAACCTGACCTGAGAGTGTGGACTACAATGATGGAACCTGACCTGAGAGTGTGGACTACAATGATGGAACCTGACCTGAGAGTGTGGACTACAATGATGGAACCTGACCTGAGAGTGTGGACTACAATGATGGAACCTGACCTGAGAGTCTGGAATACAATGATGGAACCTGACCTGAGAGTGTGGACTACAATGATGGAACCTGCCCTGAGAGTCTAGACTACAATGATGGTGTTGCGGTATCGATATCAAGGTATTTGGTCAAAAATATCGTGATATTTGATTATCTCCATATCGCCCAGCTCTACGATCCGATACCACATAATTTACCCCACGAAGGAAATCTACTTTAAATTTTATTTATGTTGTTCTTCCGTTATGACTCGCTGTCAAACTGGAGAATAGAGGAACGTTCTGGAGGGTTTATTCTGAAGTCTAACCTGAGCCAGACCGAACTACAGAGACAGAAATCACATCCATACAGGGACAGTAGGCAGTGTTTCCTCTAGGACTACGTTTACAAGCTGTCCATTTTCGGGTTCTGGTCGGGTTAAGGTCACTATTCGGGTTTCTGAAACATTCGGAATAACCCGTTTACATGCGTGAGCAGAGACAGTTACTCCTGCATGGAATTTGTAATCAAATGGAAATATCCCGACGCACGGTTAGCGTCTGGACGCACGGTTAGCGTCTGGACGCACGGTTAGCGTCTGGACGCACGGTTAGCGTCTGGACGCACGGTTAGCGTCTGGACGCACGGTTAGCGTCTGGACGCACGGTTAGCGTCTGGACGTAGCCTACGGACAACCTTAAGACGCGATAACTTCTCGGTCACCTTCTTATAAATCTCACTATCTCGGTAGTTTCTGCCGTCAACAAAAGACATTATATTCATGGTTTTCACCACACTAATAAAAGACATTATATTCATGGTTTTCACCACACTAATAAAAGACATTATATTCATGGTTTTCACCACACTAATAAAAGACATTATATTCATGGTTTCACCACACTAATAAAGACATTATATTCATGGTTTCACCACACTGATAAAGACATTATATTCATGGTTTTCACCACACTGATAAAGACATTATATTCATGGTTTTCACCACACTGATAAAGACATTATATTCATGGTTTTCACCACACTAATAAAGACATTATATTCATGGTTTCACCACACTGATAAAGACATTATATTCATGTTTTCACCACACTAATAAAAGACATTATATTCATGGTTTTCACCACACTAATAAAAGACATTATATTCATGGTTTTCACCACACTAATAAAGACATTATATTCATGGTTTTCACCACACTAATAAAGACATTATATTCATGGTTTTCACCACACTGATAAAGACATTATATTCATGGTTTTCACCACACTAATAAAGACATTATATTCATGGTTTTCACCACACTGATGAAGAAATTGGTTTCCTCCTCGCTCCAAAAGTGTGGTGCTGTGCTGCATCTCGCCATGTTTACCTCATAGACAGTATATAAGGTTTACCTCTACTTCTTGTTTACTTCCGGTATACTGCGCGCAGGTTTTCTGCATTGACACATATATATAACTATATTATTATAGTATATAATTATTATTATAACTATGTTTTCTGGCGCATACAATAAGTTCCTCTACTCAAAAGACTAAGATTCCTTGCGAATAGAACATGCGCAGAACACAAATCAATGTTCCTTTTGATGGGGATATGCCGATACGCGTTTACATGACCAAACTTTCGGGTTAGAAAAGGGGTAACCCAGGTAACATATTCGGGATAGAAAAGGCGTAACCCAGGTAGCATATTCGGGTTAGTAAAGGGGTAACCCAGGTAGCATATTCGGGTTAGTAAAGGGGTAACCCAGGTAGCATATTCGGGTTAGTAAAGGGGTAACCCAGGTAGCATATTCGGGTTAGTAAAGGGGTAACCCAGGTAGCATATTCTGGTTAGTAAAGGGGTAACCCAGGTAGCATATTGCGTTAGTAAAGGGTAACCCAGGTAGCATATCCGGTTAGTACAGGGGAACTCCAGGTAGCATATTCCGTTAGTAAAGGGGAAACCCAGGTAGCATATTCGTTAGTAAAGGGTAACCCAGGTAGCATATCGGGTTAGTAAAGAACCCAGGTAGCATATCGGGTTAGTAAAGGGTAACCCAGGTAGCACATTCGGGTTAGTAAAGGGTAACCCAGGTAGCATATTCGGGTTAGTAAAGGGTAAACCCAGGTAGCATATCGGGTTAGTAAAGGGTAACCCAGGTAGCATATTCGGTTAGTAAAGGGTAACCCAGGTAGCATATTCCGGTTAGTAAAGGGTAACCCAGGTAGCATATCGGGTTAGTAAAGGGTAACCCAGGTAGCATATTCGGGTTAGTAAAGGGTAACCCAGTATATTCGGGTTAGTAAAGGGTAACCCAGGTAGCATATTCGGTTAGTAAAGGGTAACCCAGGTAGCATATTCTGGTTAGTAAAGGGGTAACCCAGGTAGCATATCTCGGTTAGTAAAGGGTAACCCAGGTAGCATATTCGGGTTAGTAAAGGTAACCCAGGTAGCATATTCTGGTTAGTAAAGGTAACCCAGGTAGCATATCTGGTTAGTAAAGGGTAACCCAGGTAGCATATTCGTGGGTAAAGGGTAACCCAGGTAGTATATTCGGGTTAGTAAGGGTAACCCAGGTAGCATATTCTGGTTAGTAAAGGGTAACCCAGGTAGCATATTCTGGTTAGTAAAGGGTAACCCAGGTAGCATATTCTGGTTAGTAAAAGGGTAACCCAGGTAGCATATTCGGTTAGTAAAGGTAACCTAGCATCTTGGGTTAGTAAAGGGGAACCCAGGTAGCATATTCTGGTTAGTAAAGGGTAACCCAGGTAGCATATTCGGGTTAGTAAAGGGTAACCCAGGTAGCATATCCGGTTAGAAAAGGGTAACCCAGGTAGCACATTCTGGTTAGTAAAGGGCAACCCAGGTAGCATATTCTGGTTAGTAAAGGGGAACCCAGGTAGCATATCCGGGTTAGTAAAGGGTAACCCAGGTAGCATATCCGGTTAGTAAAGGGGTAACCCAGGTAGCACATTCGGGTTAGTAAAGGGGTAACCCAGGTAGCATATTCGGTTAGTAAAGGGGTAACCCAGGTAGCACATTCGGGTTAGTAAAGGGGTAACCCAGGTAGCATATTCGGGTTTTTGCTGGTGTTTACATGGCCGTGCGCGACCGGGTTATTGCTAATATTCCGGTTTTGAACGGGTTATTGGCTGCATGTAAACGTAGTCTATGTTGATTGGACCGTGGCGGTAAGACGATGAGCCAGTGGAGAGTGTGGGTAGGTCCTGGAGAACTGGGAGTCTTCTAACTTCTGTTGTCAGTTCTTTGTTAGCTGCTGATTCGGTTGTTTGTGTTCTCCACCTGCGAGCTAAATTGCACGTGGCTGTTGATTCGATATAATAGCGATTGCTCACGTTTGTATTTGAGGTGCATTATTTCCATGCTGAAGTAGTGACACTGCATTAAGATAATGTAATTAATATTAATAGTGGGTTTATTGGTATTAAGATAATGTAATTAATAGTAGGTTTATTGGTATTAAGATAATGTAATTAATATTAATAGTAGGTTTATTGGTATTAAGATAATGTAATTAATAGTGGGTTTATTGGTATTAAGATAATGTAATTAATAGTGGGTTTATTGTTATCAAGATAATGTAATTAATAGTGGGTTTATTGGTATTAAGATAATGTAATTAATAGTGGGTTTATTGTTATCAAGATAATGTAATTAATAGTGGGTTTATTGGTATTAAGATAATGTAATTAATATTAATAGTGGGTTTATTGTCATCAAGATAATGTAATTAATAGTGGGTTTATTGGTATTAAGATAATGTAATTAATAGTGGGTTTATTGGTATTAAGATAATGTAATTAATAGTGGGTTTATTTATCAAGATAATGTAATTAATAGTGGGTTTATTGTTATCAAGATAATGTAATTAATAGTGGGTTTATTGTTATCAAGATAATGTAATTAATAGTGGGTTTATTGGTATTAAGATAATGTAATTAATATTAATAGTGGGTTTATTGTCATCAAGATAATGTAATTAATAGTGGGTTTATTGGTATTAAGATAATGTAATTAATATTAATAGTGGGTTTATTGTCATCAAGATAATGTCATTAATAGTGGGTTTATTGGCATTAAGATAATGTAATTAATATTAATAGTGGGTTTATTGGTATTAAGATAATGTAATTAATAGTGGGTTTATTGGTATTAAGATAATGTAATTAATAGTGGGTTATTGGTATTAAGATAATGTAATTAATAGTGGGTTTATTGGTATTAAGATAATGTAATTAATAGTGGGTTATTGGTATTAAGATAATGTAATTAATAGTGGGTTATTGGTATTAAGATAATGTAATTAATAGTGGGTTATTGGTATTAAGATAATGTCATTAATAGTGGGTTATTGGTATTAAGATAATGTCATTAATAGTGGGTTTATTGGTATTAAGATAATGTCATTAATAGTGGGTTTATTGGTATTAAGATAATGTATAATAGTGGGTTATTGGTATTAAGATAATGTAATTAATAGTGGGTTTATTGGTATTAAGATAATGTAATAATAGTGGGTTATTGGTATTAAGATAATGTAATTATAGTGGTTTATGGTATTAAGATAATGTAATTAATAGTGGGTTATTGGTATAAGATAATGTCATTAATAGTGGGTTATTGGTATTAAGATAATGTAATTAATAGTGGGTTTATTGGTATTAAATAATGTATAGTGGGTTGTGTATAGATATAATAATAGTGGGTTTATTGGTATTAAGATAATGTAATTAATAGTGGGTTATTGGTATTAAGATAATGTAATTAATAGTGGGTTATTGTTATTAAGATAATGTAATTAATAGTGGGTTATTGGTATAAGATAATGTAATTAATAGTGGGTTTATGTTATAGATAATGTATTAGTGGGTTTATTGGTATTAAGATAATGTAATTATAGGGTATTGTTAAGATAATGTAATTAATAGTGGGTTGTATTAAGATAATGTAATTAGTGGGTATTGGTATTGATAATGTAAATGGGGGTTATTGTTATAGATATGTAATAATAGGGTTATGGTGATAATGTTATAGTGGGTTATTGTATATAATGTTAATAGGGTTTTGGTATATAATAATGTGGAAATTGTGGAATAATAATGGTGGTTATTGTTATTAAGATAATGTAATAATAGTGGGTTTATTGGTATTAAGATAATGTAATTAATAGTGGGTTTATTGGTATTAAGATAATGTAATTAATAGGGGTTATTGGTATTAAGATAATGTCATTAATAGTGGGTTATTGGTATTAAGATAATGTAATTAATAGTGGGTTTATTGGTATTAAGATAATGTAATTAATAGTGGGTTAATATTATTAAGATAATGTAATTAATAGGGGTTATTGGTATTAAGATAATGTAATTAATAGTGGGTTATTGTTATTAAGATAATGTAATTAATAGTGGGTTTATTGGTATTAAGATAATGTAATTAGTAGTGGGTATTGTTATTAAGATAATGTAATTAATAGGGGTTATGGTATTAAGATAATGTAATTAATAGTGGTTATTGTTATTAAGATAATGTAATTAATAGTGGGTTATTGGTATTAAGATAATGTAATTAATAGTGGGTTTATTGGTATTAAGATAATGTAATTAATAGTGGGTTATTGTTATTAAGATAATGTAATTAATAGTGGGTTATTGGTATTAAGATAATGTAATTAATAGTGGGTTTATTGGTATTAAGATAATGTAATTAATAGTGGGTTTATTGGTATTAAGATAATGTCATTAATAGTGGGTTATTGTTATTAAGATAATGTCATTAATAGTGGGTTATTGGTATTAAGATAATGTCATTAATAGTGGGTTTATTGGTATTAAGATAATGTAATTAATAGTGGGTTTATTGGTATTAAGATAATGTAATTAATAGTGGGTTTATTGGTATTAAGATAATGTCATTAATAGTGGGTTATTGTTATTAAGATAATGTCATTAATAGTGGGTTATTGGTATTAAGATAATGTCATTAATAGTGGGTTTATTGTTATTTGCTACAGAATGCTTAGTCTATATGTCAAGATCAAAGTTGGCCTATATAGTAACTCAACAAATACAGTTCAATCACAACTGAGAATATGCCTCATTGTGTGTGTGAATAGAGGTGAATACATATATTAGTTTGTGTTGCAGCGAAGTGTCAGTTCTATTTCATGGGTGGGGGTCTTTGGACCTGCCCCCCCACTGCTAAAAAAAATCCTAAAGAAACATTATCAAATATATGACACCCTGGTATCGGATCAGTACTCGGTATCAAGTCGATATGCAAGCTGAGGTATGAGTGTCGGTATCGGTACGGGACCATCTCCAGGACAGTCAGATGCTTCTTAAGACAAACTAGCAGATGTTTGAGATCTCTGGCCATGTGGAGACGAGAAGAGGAGCACAGGATGACATGAGAGATGTGGATGGTTTTAGGAATCATGCAGTATGTGTGTATATAAACAGCTGAGAGAAAGATACGACCAGCATGCATGTGCACACAAATAAAAACTAGTGCTGTCAATCGATAATATTTAAATCGCGATTAATCGCTCGTTTGTTCATTGTTAACTTGCCATTATTCGCGAAATCATCGCACATTTTTTATAAACATAATTTTTGGGGGGGTTTTCCGCCTTTATTTTGACAGGACAGCTAGGTGAGAAAGGGGAGAGAGAGAGAGAGAGAGAGAGAGAGAGAGAGAGAGAGAGAGAGAGAGGGGGTAAGACATGCAGGAAATCATCACAGGTTAGACTCGAACCCTGGACCTCTCAGTATACGTGCGCCTGGTCTACCCACTGAACCAACCCGGCCACAATTCACCACACATTTACGTAACTTTTTAATATTAATGAACGTCTATTACATTCAAGCCAGATGAGTTTCTACAAAGCTGATTAAGACTATCAGCGCCACACAACTGTCTCTGGACCTCTCAGTGTGACTACGTTCAGAAGATTGGGGCGTCCGGAGACTTTCCCACGCAGAAACTCCAAGGCTTGCATCATGTGGACGTGCCGCCAGTGTTGTTGTCATTACTTAGAATTACTTAGAATAGACAGAAACTACACACTAGAGCTTTAAAAGGGATATTCTTTAAGTTTCTAATGCTCCAGTGGTGTTTGAGACAGTAGATGAAAATAACTTTAGTTTTGTGGAGAGAACCATCTGAAGGGCTTTCCATCTCAACTAGCTGTTCAGAAGGTGCTTTTCTTTCTCCATTTCTGCTCTAGGAGCTCTGTTTCTGGTAGACATCCACGTCGTTACTGCTGCATCGCTTTAAGGGCCCTATTTTAACAATCTAAGCGCACGGCATGAAGCATTAAGGTGCGTTTAGGGCGTGTCCAAATTCACTTGGAAAAAATAAAAGTGTCCGTGCACCGGGCGCCTGGTTCTAAAGGGTTGTTCTTAGTGTCTTCATTAATCAGAGGTGTGTTTTGGGCGTAACATGCAATCAACCAATCAGAGATCATCTCCCATTCCCTTTAAAAGCCAGGCGCGTCTGGACCTTGGAGCATTGCTGTTATGATGGAGGATTTACTTGATCATATCATAATACTATTTCTCATTGTAATTAGAGCTGAGGGTCAGTGTAACTCATCAGTTCAATGTTCTAAGCACAAACAGACAGTTGGAAAAACAGAAAAATGGGTTCAAATATCAAAGTTTTCATTTTTTTTCCACCTTGACAAATTAAAAAATTGGATATTTAAACTGTTTTTTCCAATTTTCTGTTTTTTCAGAGGGATCAGACATTTAGAATTAAATTACAAAATTGCATCTGAGCCCAATTATTCATAATACTGCCATGGTGTTACTTCGCTTTGCTGAATATGCAGCTCATTAACTGCATATGGACAACAACAAAACACCAAACTGGTAGACTTTGGGGCGAGGTGCAGCTGGTGGTTTCTAGTGGGGGTTGTAGCTAGGGGTAACGAGGGAGAGAACACCATGGTGGCAGTATTATGAATAATTGGAGCTCAGACGCAATTTTGTAAATTTCTAAAATGTCTGATCCTCTGAATAAAAACAGAAAATTGGAAAAACTGTTTAAAGATCCAACTTTTAATTTGTCAAGGAGGAAAGAAATGAAAAAATTTGATATTTTGAACCCGCTTTTCCAAAATGTGCGCTTTGTGTTTATAAACGTTACACGGACCTGGAAACGATTCCTCAAGTTACTCGAATAATTTGATTACTAAAACCCTCGAGTTAGTAGGGCGCTTGAGTCCGACCAGGTCGGATCAGCCGGCGTTCCTGCTCCGTTCTCTGTGCTGCTATGAAGTAGTGAGGTTCAGTCGTACCTGGCTGGCGAGCGGCGGTGGCGCCTAACGGCTGAGTGAGCGTGGACGTCTGAGGCGCCGCCGGACTCCAGCGGGATCGGGTGCACCCGGAAGTGCTCCAACATATCGAAGATGGACTGGAACCAAAGGTGCTGCACTCGGCACTGCCCGTCCTCGTTCAGGGACAGACGCAGGTGCTGGAGGGAAGAGAGAACAGTCGGCCTTTCTTTAACCATTATTTAACCATTATTTAACCTTTATTTAACCTTTATTTAACCTTTATTTAACCAGGTAAAGTCCCATTGAGTCACAATAACTCTTCTTCCAGGGAGTCCTGGCCAAGACAGGCAGCAATAAGTTTCAAAATACATAAAAGACAGGACAATAGTTACATACTACACCACAACTCTATACATACACTATACATACACTATACATGTACATACTACACCACAACTCTATACATACACTATACATACTAGAACACAAACAAGACATTACACTGAACTGAAGCTAATGCAGACATGCAACTTAAAGGGCATTCAGTTAAAAGCAGCTACACTGTTCAGTCAGAATTGACTTTAAAAGGTTTTTAAAAGTATTGAAAGGTGGAAGTGATTCTAGATTTATTCTATTTTATTAATTTAATCAGGATACCCCCAGGATTTAAAGTTCCAAGACCTTTTTAATACCACCTAGGACACTATATGTCAAACTCATAGTCAAGGGCCGAACCCGGCAAATTAATTTAGGTTCATAAGAAATTTTGGCCCGCCCTAGTTGTGCGCCTTACTGTTTTTCAAACTGTAATTACGTAACACAGATGTGTTACATCTTAAAAGGTTCCCTGTGGAGTTTTTGGACATGCAACAAACAGTCCAATTAAACTTAATAAAAAAAATCAAATGTAGGAAAATGAATCATCTTCCCTCTCTCACGCAGATAGGGCTGAATTCAACACGTTTTAGGCGCGACCGAACTGCCTCTAAAGTATTGAAAAATGCCTCGTCATACAATACCCAATTTCAATACCTAAGGAGTAAATCTCATCAGCGTCAGACAGCCAATCAGCACGCAGCATGCTTCTACCAAGACCTAATAATGTCTGTGATTGGCTGTTGTAGAGACACGTACGAAAAAACTGTTACACCAGACTGATGTACGAAGTGGTGTACGTAACCACACGCCAACCTTGTACGCCTCATTATTAGCGAAGATCAAGAGCGACGCCGTCTTTCAGCATGTTAATCAGCTCGCCATTCGCTGACTTATCACGCCACCCGAGATTGTGGTGAATTGACTGTGAAAGTGTGCGGTATGTGAAAAGGGGGAGAATCTGTAGGGTGGTTGGTGTGACCGCGGTGGGACTTTCTTCCAACGCATCGCCTTTGGATTTATTTATTTATTTCAGGATCTATGCAATACTTGATGAACACGCACAGTACATGTAAAATGTTAGATTGTAGCCCAAGGGCTACCCCCATCTGCAGTCCATTAAGCAGGTTGCTTTTCACAATAAAGCGACAATGACATGGGCTAAAATGTAAACATTTACATACAAAAACAGGACCTAAAAGAAAGAAAAATAGTGTTAAAACACGCATAAATTCATTAGCACGGTTAAAACAGAGACACAATTCATTGAAGCACGCTTCCCACTGGCTAATACACGGGTACAACATGCAGTTAGAGGTGGTTGCACCGCTTATTAGCTCTAAGCCACACCTTAATCTGGCTCCTTAAAGGTGGCCAGAGGACATTCCCTTTATAGTTGGGGGTAGTGTGTTCCATAAATGCACTACCCTTTTTAAAGCATGTTTACAACAGTTCTCACGCACACACAGCACACTCCCTTTAATACAATACCACAATAGCCATGCTCACCCATCAACACACAGCATACCTTAATATAACCTTTACTACAATAGTTATAAGCCCCAGACACATACAGCATACACCTAATATAACATTACTCACAATAATTATAATACAACTTGACACATCACACACAGTACACCTAATATAACATTACCACAATAGTTATAATACTACATTTAACAGACACACAGCATACCCACTATACATATACACCAATAGTTATAAGCAATTTAACAGACACATACAGTATACCTTAATATAATATTACTACAATAGCTATAACATATACTTAACAGACACATACAGTATACTCTTAATATAACATTACTACAATAGTTATAATATTAATTTTAACAGACACATACAGTATACTCTTAATATAATATTACACACATAATAATATACATTTAACAGACACATACAGTACCTAATATTAATATAATAATAACAATAGTTATAATATTACATTTAACAGACACACAGCATACCTTAATATAACATTACACAATAGTTATAATACACAGACACACACACACACCCCTTAATATACACACACACATAACATTAACAGACACATACAGTATACCTTAATATAATATTACAATATTATAATATACTTCAACATACACACAGATACTTAATATACACAATATAATATACATTACAGCACACACAATACACTTAATATAATACTAATATTTATACCTACGCACAACATTCTTAATATAATATTATAATATTATAATCATACATTTAATCAGACACATACAGTATACTCTAATATAACTAAATTTAATACACATTAACAGACACACAAGTATACTATCATAACATTACCAATAACATTATACTACATTTAACAGAAAATATATAATATAAAATACAATATATAATATACATTTAACAGACACATACAACTCATATAATATTACCAACATTTATAATATACTTAACAGACACACACGTATAACTTAATATAACATTACTACAATATTATAATACATTTAACAGACACATACAGTATACCTAATAATATACACAATATTATATATACTTTAACAGACCAACAGTATACCTTAATATAATACAACATTTTATAATATACACTAACAGACACATACAGTATACCTTAATATAATACTACACACAGTTATAAATACATTTAACAGACACATACAGTATACTCTTAATATAATACTACACATATTTATAATATACATTTAACAGACACATACAGTAACTCTTAATATAAATACTACAATAGTTATAATATACATTAACAGACACACACAGTATACCTAAACATAATACTACATTTATAATATACATTTAACAGCACATACATATCTACATAATACACAATTTATAATATACATTACAACACATACAGTATACCTTAATATAATATTACTAACATTTATAATATACATTTAACAGACACATACATATATCTTAATATAATATTACTACAATATTTATAATATACATTTAACAGACACATACAGTATTCTTAATATAATAACTACAATAGTTATAATATACATTTAACAGACACATACAGTATTCTCTAATATACTACAATAGTTATAAATACATTTAACAGACACACAGTATACTCTTAATATATTACTAACATGTTATAATATACATTTAACAGACACATACAGTATACTCTTAATATATATTACTAACATTTATAATATACATTTAACAGACACATACAGTATACTCTTAATATAATATTACTACAATATTTATAATATACATTTAACAGACACATACAGTATACTCTTAATATAATATTACTACAATGTTATAATATACATTTAACAGACACATACAGTATACTCTTAATATAATATTACTACAATAGTTATAATATACATTTAACAGACACATACAGTATACTCTTAATATAATACTACACATTTATAATATACATTTAACAGACACATACAGTATACCTTAATATAATATTACTACAATAGTTATAATATACATTTAACAGACACATACAGTATATTCTTAATATAATATTACTAACATTTATAATATACATTTAACAGACACATACAGTATACTCTTAATATAATATTACTACAATAGTTATAATATACATTTAACAGACACATACAGTATACTCTTAATATAATATTACACAATAACATTTATAATATACATTTAACAGACACATACAGTATACTCTTAATATAATATTACTACAATAGTTATAAATACATTTAACAGACACATACAGTATACTCTTAATATAATACTACAATATTTATAATATACATTTAACAGACACATACAGTATACTCTTAATATAATATTACAATAGTTATAATATACATTTAACAGACACATACAGTATACTTTAATATATTACTACAATATTTATAATATACATTTAACAGACACATACAGTATACTCTTAATATAATACTACAATAGTTATAATATACATTTAACAGACACATACAGTATACTCTAATATAATATTACTACAATATTTATAATATACATTTAACAGACACATACAGTATACTCTTAATATAATATTACTACAATATTTATAATATACATTTAACAGACACATACAGTATACTCTTAATATAATATTACTACAATATTTATAATATACATTTAACAGACACATACAGTATACTCTTAATATAATATTACTACAATAGTTATAATATACATTTAACAGACACATACAGTATACTCTTAATATAATATTACTACAATAGTTATAATATACATTTAACAGACACATACAGTATACTCTTAATATATTACTACAATATTTATAATATACATTTAACACACATACAGTATACTCTTAATATAATATTACTACAATAGTTATAATATACATTTAACAGACACATACAGTATACTCTTAATATAATATTACTACACATTTATAATATACATTTAACAGACACATACAGTATACTCTTAATATAATATTACACTACAATAGTTATAATATACATTTAACAGACACATACAGTATACTCTTAATATAATATTACTACAATATTTATAATATACATTTAACAGACACATACAGTATACTCTAATATAATATTACTACAATAGTTATAATATACATTTAACAGACACATACAGTATACTCTTAATATAATATACTACAATATATACTATACATTTAACAGACATATACAGTATACTCTTAATATAATATTACTACAATATTTATAATATACATTTAACAGACACATACAGTATACTCTTAATATAATATTACTACAATAGTTATAATATACATTTAACAGACACATACAGTATACTCTAATATAATATTACTACATATTTATAATATACATTTAACAGACACATACAGTATACTCTTAATATAATATTACTACAATAGTTATATATATACATTTAACAGACACATACAGTATACTTTTAATATAATACTACTACAATAGTTATAATATACATTTAACAGACACATACAGTATACTCTTAATATAATACTACTACAATAGTTATACTATACATTTAACAGACACATACAGTATACTCTTAATATAATATTACTACAATAGTTATAATATACATTTAACAGACACATACAGTATACTCTTAATATAATATTACTACAATAGTTATAATATACATTTAACAGACACATACAGTATACTCTTAATATATTACTACAATATTTATAATATACATTTAACAGACACATACAGTATACTCTTAATATAATATTACTACAATAGTTATAATATACATTTAACAGACACATACAGTATACTCTTAATATATACTACTACAATAGTTATAATATACATTTAACAGACACATACAGTATACTCTTAATATAATATTACTACAATAGTTATAATATACATTTAACAGACACATACAGTATACTCTTAATATAATATTACTACAATAGTTATAATATACATTTAACAGACACATACAGTATACTCTTAATATAATATTACTACAATAGTTATAATATACATTTAACAGACACATACAGTATACTCTTAATATATTACTACAATAGTTATAATATACATTTAACAGGCACATACAGTATACTCTTAATATAATATTACTACAATAGTTATAAGCTTTACCAGACACATACAGTATACTCTTAATATAATTTTACTACAATAGTTATAAGCTTTACCAGACACATACAGTATACTCTTAATATAATATTACTACAATAGTTATAATATACATTTAACAGACACATACAGTATACTCTTAATATACTATTACTACAATAGTTATAATATACATTTAACAGACACATACAGTATACTCTTAATATAATATTACACAATAGTTATATTTTAACAGACACATACAGTATACTCTTAATATAATATTACTACAATAGTTATAATATACATTTAACAGACACATACAGTATACTCTTAATATAATATTACTACAATAGTTATAATATACATTTAACAGACACATACAGTATACTCTTAATATAATATTACTACAATAGTTATAATATACATTTAACAGACACATACAGTATACTCTTAATATAATATTACTACAATAGTTATAATATACATTTAACAGACACACTACAGTATACTCTTAATATAATATTACTACAATAGTTATATATACATTTAACAGACACATACAGTATACTCTTAATATATTACTACAATAGTTATAATATACATTTAACAGACACATACAGTATACTCTTAATATAATATTACTACAATATTATAATATACATTTAACAGACATACAGTATACTCTTAATATAATACTACAATATTTATAATATACATTTAACAGACACATACAGTATATTCTTATTATAATACTATACAATAGTTATAATATACATTTAACAGACACATACAGTATACTCTTAATATATTACTACACATTTATAATATACATTTAACAGACACATACAGTATACTCTTAATATAATATTACTACAATATTTATAATATACATTTAACAGACACATACAGTATACTCTTAATATAATATTACTACAATATTTATAATATACATTTAACAGACACATACAGTATACTCTTAATATAATATTACTACACATGTTATAATATACATTTAACAGACACATACAGTATACTCTTAATATAATATTACTACAATATTTATAATATACATTTAACAGACACATACAGTATACTCTTAATATAATATTACTACAATAGTTATAATATACATTTAACAGACACATACAGTATACTCTTAATATAATACTACACTATTTATAATATACATTTAACAGACACATACAGTATAATTTCACACACACACAACACACACTATCTAATATAATATTACTACACATTTATAATATACATTTAACAGACACATACAGTATACTCTTAATATAATATTACTACAATAGTTATAATATACATTTAACAGACACATACAGTATACTCTTAATATAATACTACAATATTTATAATATACATTTAACAGACACATACAGTATACTCTTAATATAATACTATACAATAGTTATAATATACATTTAACAGACACATACAGTATACTCTTAATATAATATTACTACAATATTTATAATATACATTTAAAAGACACATACAGTATACTCTTAATATAATATTACTACAATATTTATAATATACATTTAACAGACACATACAGTATACTCTTAATATAATATTACTACAATAGTTATAATATACATTTAACAGACACATACAGTATATTCTTAATATAATATTATACAATATTTATAATATACATTTAACAGACACATACAGTATACTCTTAATATATTACAATATTTATAATATACATTTAACAGACACATACAGTATACTCTTAATATAATATTACTACAATATTTATAATATACATTTAACAGACACATACAGTCCTTAATATATACATTTATAATAATCTTTACAATTTATACAAACATACCCTATAACATACCATTACACAGACACAACAGTATACTCATTACACAATTTATAATATACATTTAACAACACATACAGTATATCTTAATATAATATAACAGTTATAATAACATTAGACACACACATTTATTTTTTACTTTAACATATAATATTAATATAATATTACTACAATTATAATATACATTTAAAGACACATACAGTATATTTTAATATAAATTTATATATTAACAAAGTATACTTAATATTACTACAATATTTATAATATACATTTAACAGACACATACAGTATACTCTTAATATAATATTACTAACATTTATAATATACATTTAACAGACACATACAGTATACTCTTAATATAATACTACATATAATATACATTTAACACACAGTATATCTAATACAATATTATATGTTATAATATACATTTAACAGACACATACAGTATACCTAATATATTACTACAATTTATAATATACATTTAACAGACACATACAGTATACTCTTACATAATATTACTACAATTTATAATATACATTTAACAGACACATACAGTATACTCTTAATATAATATTACTACACATTTATAATATACATTTAACAGACACATACATAACTCTTAATATAATACTATACAATAATAATAATATACATTTAACAGACACATACTCATAATATTAACATTTATAATATACATAACACACATACAGTACTCTTATAATACACACAATATTATAATACATTTAACAGACACATACAGTAACTAATATAATATTACACAGTTATAATATACATTTAACAGACACATACAGTATACCTTAATATAATATTACTACACATTTATAATATACATTTAACAGACACATACAGTATACTCTTAATATAATATTACTACAATTATAATATACATTTAACAGACACATACAGTATACTCTTAATATAATATTACTACAATATTTATAATATACATTTAACAGACACATACAGTATACTCTTAATATAATATTACTACAATAGTTATAATATACATTTAACAGACACATACAGTATACTCTTAATATAATACTACAATATTTATATACATTTAACAGACACATACAGTATATTCTACATAATATTACACAGTTATAATATACATTTAACAGACACATACAGTATACTCTTAATATATTAATAACATTTATAATATACATTTAACAGACACATACATATACTTAATATAATATTACACAATTTATAATATACATAACAATACATATACTCTTAATATAATATTAATATTATAATATACATTTAACAGACACATACATATACTCTTAATATAATATTACTAACATTTATAATACATTTAACAGACACATACAGTATACTCTTAATATAATATTACTACAATATTTATAATATACATTTAACAGACACATACAGTATACTATATAATATTACTAAATATTTATAATATACATTTAACAGACACATACAGTATACTCTTAATATAATATTACAATATTATAATATACATTTAACAGACACATACAGTATACCTAATATAATATTACTAATATTATAATATACATTTAACAGACACATACAGTATACTCTTAATAATATTCAATAGTTATAATATACATTTAACAGACACATACAGTATACTCTTAATATATTACTAACATTTATAATATACATTTAACAGACACATACAGTATACCTAATCATAATATTACTACACATTTATAATATACATTTAACAGACACATACAGTATACCCTAACATAATATTACTAACATTTATAATATACATTTAACAGACACATACAGTATACTCTTAATATAATATTACTTAAATTATACAATAGTTATAATATACATTTAACAGACACATACAGTATACTCTTAATATAATATTACTACAATATTTATAATATACATTTAACAGACACATACAGTATACCTTAATATAATACTACTACAATAGTTATAATATACATTTAAGAGACACATACAGTATACTCTTAATATAATACTACTACAATAGTTATAATATACATTTAACAGACACATACAGTATACTCTTAATATAATATTACTACAATATTTATAATATACATTTAACAGACACATACAGTATACTCTTAATATAATATTACTACAATAGTTATAATATACATTTAACAGACACATACAGTATACTCTTAATATAATATTACTACAATATTTATAATATACATTTAACAGACACATACAGTATACTCTTAATATAATATTACTACAATAGTTATAATATACATTTAACAGACACATACAGTATACTCTTTATATAATACTACAATATTTATAATATACATTTAACAGACACATACAGTATATTCTTAATATAATATTATGCAATAGTTATAATATACATTTAACAGACACATACAGTATACTCTTAATATATTACTACAATATTTATAATATACATTTAACAGACACATACAGTATACTCTTAATATAATATTACTACAATATTTATAATATACACTTAACAGACACATACAGTATACTCTTAATATAATATTACTACAATAGTTATAATATATATTTAACAGACACATACAGTATACTCTTAATATAATACACATTTATAATATACATTTAACAGACACATACAGTATACTCTTAATATAATATTACTACAATATTTATAATATACACTTAACAGACACATACAGTATACTCTTAATATAATATTACTACAATAGTTATAATATATATTTAACAGACACATACAGTATACTCTTAATATAATATTACTACAATATTTATAATATACATTTAACAGACACATACAGTATACTCTTAATATAATACTACTACAATAGTTATAATATATATTTAACATGGGTCTGGCCTTCAGAGAATACCTTTTATCCTAAACAGACAGAGAGACAGGTTATTGATGACTTTGACCCCTCCCACCAGGTACCCCCCGCCTCCCAAACAGCTGGACTTCAGACGAATCGGCTTCCTGCTGCTGCAGAAGCCCCGCCCCCTTCCCCACCCCCCCGACGACCCCCCCGAGGCCGTCTCCATGACGACCACAGAGCAAATCAGACGCCACTATCGGACGCTGGTCGGCCTGCGGAAGAAGGGAAGAAGAAGAAGAGTAAGAGCTCCGCCCCCGAACCCTGGAGGCCCCGCCCACTCGGAGGGCGATGATGTCATGGTCGTCTCTGAGTCTTCGCCGAGCTCGGCAGGAAGTGACGACGTCGAGGGGGCGGAGTCAGAGAGGGAACAGGAAGTGAGGCTGTCGCCTTCGAGAGCAGCAGAAGAAGGAGAAGAAGAAGAGTCGGTCCTCCGGCTGAAGGTCTGAGTCCCCAAATATTCTGGATTTATAATTTAAGATGTTTAAACATGTCTGTCTGTCTCTCTGTCTGCCTGTCTGTCTGTCTGTTTGTTTGTCTCTCTGTCTGTCTGTTTGTTTGTCTCTCTGTCTGTCTGCCTGTCTGTCTGTCTGCCTGTCTCTCTGTCTGTCTGCCTGTCTCTCTGTCTGCCTGTCTTTCTAACCTGTCTGCCTGTCTTTCTAACCTGTCTGTCTGTCTGCCTGTCTGTCTGCAGGACCCATCAGATAACGAAGAGGACCAGTCTGAGGAGGCCCAGGATTATCTGCTCAGAGTGAGTTAGAATATATAATTTAATTTATTAATTAATATATTAATATTATATTATTATATTTATATATATTAATATATAATTAATATATTTATATTATAATATTATATTAATATATTATAATATTAATATATAATTAATATATTTATATTATAATATAAATATATTAATTATATATTAATATTATAATATATTAATAATATATTAATATGTAATTATGACAACTACCACGTATGTGTCTGTAGCTGGTTATTACAGACAGCTGACTCTAAAGGACCTCTACCACGTATGTGTCTGTAGCTGGTTATTACAGACAGCTGACTCTAAAGGACCTCTACCACATATGTGTCTGTAGCTGGTTATTACAGACAGCTGACTCTAAAGGACCTCTACCACATATGTGTCTGTAGCTGGTTATTACAGACAGCTGACTCTAAAGGACCTCTACCACATATGTGTCTGTAGCTGGTTATTACAGACAGCTGACTCTAAAGGACCTCTACCACGTATGTGTCTGTAGCTCGTTATTACAGACAGCTGACTCTAAAGGACCTCTACCACGTATGTGTCTGTAGCTCGTTATTACAGACAGCTGACTCTAAAGGACCTCTACCACATATGTGTCTGTAGCTCGTTATTACAGACAGCTGACTCTAAAGGACCTCTACCACGTATGTGTCTGTAGCTCGTTATTACAGACAGCTGACTCTAAAGGACCTCTACCACGTATGTGTCTGTAGCTCGTTATTACAGACAGCTGACTCTAAAGGACCTCTACCACCTACGATACGAACAGCTATGTTCTGAGAGGGCTAACCTTAATCTGCCGAGTCATGTTCTGAGAGGGCTAACCTTAATCTGCCGAGTCATGTTCTGAGAGGGCTAACCTTAATCTGCCGAGTCATGTTCTGAGAGGGCTAACCTTAATCTGCCGAGTCATGTTCTGAGAGGGCTAACCTTAATCTGCCGAGTCATGTTCTGAGAGGGCTAACCTTAATCTGCCGAGTCATGTTCTGAGAGGGCTAACCTTAATCTGCCGAGTCATGTTCTGAGAGGGCTAACCTTAATCTGCCGAGTCATGTTCTGAGAGGACTAACCTTAATCTGCCGAGTCATGTTCTGAGAGGACTAACGTTAAACTGCCGAGTCATGTTCTGAGAGGACTAACGTAAAACTGCCGAGTCATGTTCTGAGAGGACTAACGTTAAACTGCTGAGTCATGTTCTGAGAGGACTAATGTTGACCTGCCGAGTCATGTTCTGAGAGGGCTAACCTTAATCTGCCGAGTCATGTTCTGAGAGGACTAACGTTAAACTGCCGAGTCATGTTCTGAGAGGACTAATGTTGACCTGCTGAGTCATGTTCTGAGAGGGCTAACCTTAATCTGCCGAGTCATGTTCTGAGAGGGCTAACC
>NW_024375558.1:15000-25000 GCF_010015445.1 Perca fluviatilis | reverse complement strand
AAAATCAGCTCTTCCTGTGCTGCTTTCTGCTTTAAAGCCCTGACACTAGTCATGTTAGCGCTGGGGGAAAATCTCCCCATAATCCACGCTGTACCCCTTCGCGACATGTCGGGCCTTGTCCTTCTCAGATCATCAACATTGGCTTTAATAGCATACACCCATCTACCCCCCCACTGCTTTCTTACCCTCAGGGTAAATGTCTTGTTCTCTCTAAGGCACAGGTGTCAAACTCAAGGCCCGCGGGCCAAATCCGGCCCCTTGCAGGTTGAGATCCGGCTCGCACATCAATCTGGGTTCACGATACATTTAGGCCCGCCTAGTTGTGCACCAAACCAAAAACACAGGAAAGTGTTTTTTAAACTGCAGTTAGCTGACATTCAGAGCAGAATTTGGCCGATTTGCCGACTCTGAGACTCAGAAATTCCCCCCAGAAGCAGCAGCAGAGAGTTTTCATGTTCAGGCTGTGAAACAGGTTGTATCCAGGGTTCAAAATTAACTTTTTTGTCCACCAGCCAAATGGTTAGTGAATGTTAGATTTTTACCAGCCACTCAATAGATTACCATTGTTGTTTTGCCTGTTGAGTGAAGAAAATCTACCAGCCACTTGCACATTTTACCAGCATTTGGCTGGTAAAATGGTGCTAATTTTGAACCCCTGGTTATAACTATGTTTTCTGGCGCATACAAGAAGTTCCTCTACTCAAAAGACAGAGATTCCTTGCGAATAGAACATGCGCAGAACACAAATCAATGTTCCTTGTGATGGGATATGCCGATACGCGTTTACATGACCAAACTTTCGGGTTAGAAAAGGGGTAACCCAGGTAGCATATTCGGGTTAGTAAAGGGGTAACCCAGGTAGCATATTCTGGTTAGTAAAGGGGTAACCCAGGTAGCATATTCGGGTTAGTAAAGGGGTAACCCAGGTAGCATATTCGGGTTAGTAAAGGGGTAACCCAGGTAGCATATTCTGGTTAGTAAAGGGGTAACCCAGGTAGCATATTCGGGTTAGTAAAGGGGTAACCCAGGTAGCATATTCGGGTTAGTAAAGGGGTAACCCAGGTAGCATATTCGGGTTAGTAAAGGGGTAACCCAGGTAGCATATTCGGGTTAGTAAAGGGGTAACCCAGGTAGCATATTCGGGTTAGTAAAGGGGTAACCCAGGTAGCATATTCGGGTTAGTAAAGGGGTAACCCAGGTAGCATATTCGGCGAAGTAAGGGTAACCCAGGTAACATATGCGTTAGTAAAGGGGTAACCCAGGTAGCATATTCGTTAGTAAAGGGTAACCCAGGTAGCATATTCGGTTAGTAAAGGGTAACCCAGGTAACATATTCGGGTTAGTAAAGGGAACCCAGGTAGCATATTCGGGTTAGTAAAGGGTAACCCAGGTAGCATATTCGGTTAGTAAAGGGTAACCCAGGTACATTTCGGGTAGTAAAGGAACCAAGTAACATATTCGGTAGTAAAGGGAACCCAGGTAGCATATTCGTTAGTAAAGGGTAACCCAGGTAGCATATTCGGTTAGTAAAGGGTAACCCAGGTAACATATTTGGGTTAGTAAAGGGTAACCCAGGTAGCATATTCGGGTTAGTAAAGGGCAACCTCATATTCGGGTTATAGCCCAGGTAGCATATTCGTCTTTTTTTATTTTTTAAGGTATTCGGGTTAGTAAAGGTAACAGGTAGCATATTCGGTTAGTAAAGGGTAAGGTAGCATATCGGGTTAGTAAAGGGGTAACCCAGGTATTATGGGTTAGTAAAGGGTAAACCCAGGTAACATATTCGGTTAGTAAAGGAACCAGGTAGCATATTGTAGTAAAACCCAGGTAACATATCGGGTTAGTAAAGGGTAACAGGTAACATATTCGGTTAGTAAAGGAAAGGTAGATATCGGTTAGTAAAGGGTAACCCAGGTAGCATATTCGGTTAGTAAAGCTGGTAAGTATATTCGGGTTAGTAAAGGGGTAACCCAGGTAACATATTCGGGTTAGTAAAGGGGTAACCCAGGTAGCATATTCGGGTTAGTAAAGGGGTAACCCAGGTAACATATTCGGGTTAGTAAAGGGGTAACCCAGGTAACATATTCGGGTTAGTAAAGGGGTAACCCAGGTAGCATATTCGGGTTTTTGCCGGTGTTTACATGGCCGTGGGCGACCGGGTTATTGCTAATATTCCGGTTTTGAACGGTTATTGGCTGCATGTAAAGTAGTCTGTGTCTGTCGTTCTACACCAAACTTTACCAGTCTGTGCTTCTGCACTTTCCTACTGACTGGAAAGTAGACAATGTATGCAGGACTGTATTTGTCGCACCCGATAAAAACACTCTTTTCACACCTCGGATCGAGCTTTCGCTCTCTGATCCAAACCTTTGCATTCTCGACAGGTGGGGCCGTCTTCCTGTCATCGTCTGGATTGGTGTCTGCCCCGTGTGTTTATTAAAACACCTATTTTTATATTTCTCACTACTGCAGCAGTCTGGACTGCATAAGTCCACAGTTGTTTTGGCAAACCACTTTCGACTAGCATGCACCTTGCCATATCAAATAGCGTGCGCCAATTGCGCTCAGCAGTCCCATTGTGGTGAGGAGAGTAAGGTGCTGGTGTTTGATGTCTGATTGCATTTTTAATCAGCTATGTCTGGTACCCTTTTCCTGTCAATTCAGTACCCTTATCAGACCTGATGCATTTCACCTTGCCGTATGGGGCTATGTCAGCTAGAATCTTCTCTGTAGCTAGGACTGTGTCACTTTTGTTCTTTAAGAAATACACAAACACAGTACTGGAAAAATCATCAGTGAACGAAAGAGCATATCTGTACCAATCTCTAGACTCTGGGTGAATTGGTCCTGCCAAGTCTGTGTGTACTAGCTCTAGAGGGGCTTTAGCCCTCACATCAGGGTCTCTATTTCTGGTCTGGTAAAACTTCCCCTGAGTGCACACTTCACAATCTAGAGGTTTGTTTGAGCTTTTAATTTTCATACCATCCACAACATCTGGCAACTTCTGAATGTCATTGTAATTGCAGTGCCCCAGTATCTCATGCCATGTCTGCATATCATGACAACCCTTGGATTGATCATCACATTCATCGTCATCACCATTACTTACTGTGTGCAAACAATCTAGTCTATCATGTAGGTGTATGTGGAACTTGGTACCGTCTTTGTGGATCAGAACCTCCTCTCCTTTCTTGAAGATCACGGTGGCTCCGCTGGCAGTAGCTGCTGTCACAGATAGAATGACTTGTGAGAAGGATGGGATATACAGCGCCTGTCTCAGCGTTGCATTCAGGTGTCTTCCTTTGCTGTCTATCAGACAGACTTCTGCATCGCCTCGGCGCTCTGCCACGCCCATGCACCGCTCCACGCAGCGTGTCTCGGCCTGGAACCTGTCATCAAACCTCTTACAGCGCCCATATTCTGCTCATCTTCAGGTTCATAACTGTATTTTAAGGTTGTACCAGAATAGGTTTACATGGTTTAATTATCTAAAAACACCATATTGTTGTTGTACTGCACAGCTCTCTCTCACTGCTGCAGCTCCTCTTTTCACCTGGTTTCTGTTTTAGCTACAGAGTGAGACCTCTTTTCATCTTCTTCTTCTTCTGTACTATCTTTGATTGCACTCGCACATGCTCAGTAGCTCAGATGTAGATCATGTCAGCTAGCTAACTCTAGAGACAGTAAAAGAAAGGCTGTTTCTCCAACTTCAGTCAGTTACAAGGCAGGATCAGCTGGGAGACTTCTTCTAAACCAGGGAGCACATGGAAGTAGATCTTTTGTAGATTATGGTGAACTTGTGTGTGTTGTAGCAGTGCTTTGCTATTGAGAACGACGTAGCATGCTAGCGTTAGCATGCTAATGCTACACTGGGGCCGTAGCCACAGCTATTCTTCCTGGAGTCCACCCACAACTTGTGCAGCTATACATTGACGTGCATCATTACATTTAAAAACAACCACCAAAAAACAACATTCAATACATCACTAAAAGAAAAACAACAAAAATAATAACAAGACATAACAACATTCAACACAACACACAACACAAGACAACACAGAGATGAGATTATAACATTGTTCACTAATAATATGACCAATCAAATCAAATGCACACAGAGAACCCTCAATGATACTAACAGTATTCATTAAGTATTATCCAGTACAGCTAGGAGAAGTTCTTTAAGTAATGCTTTGAATTGAGATTTTCTATTTTCTTGAATTACATGACTTGGCATTGTATTCCAGTTAATCATGGCTCTATATATTACAGTTTATATTAAGTATTACTTTAGGTAATGTGAATTTACCCTCTGTAGCATGCCTAGTGCTGTAGTCATGTTTATCAGAACTAAGACCAAGTTGCTGATACAACACCCAAATATTTCTGGTAAAGTTGAGCAACGAGGCAGTCAATCTGTTCCTTAAACTTCACCAGGATGACCAGCCATGCATTGCATCAACGCTTGATCTGAGTGGGCCCCTCAGTAAACAGCGTGCGGCTTTATTCTGAGCAATTTGCAATTTGTTTATAGTTGATATGGCAGCACCTGACCAAACGACTGACCAGTAGTCCAAATGGGTCATCTGCTTCTTCTTCTCTCTTCTCTTCTTCTCTGTGTCCTCGCAGCTGCGTAACTTGGTTTTAAATTCAGCGAATGACATCGTCTCACCACTAGGGTCGGGTATCGCTTGGTTTTTTTATCGATTCCGGTGCTAAATCGATACTTTTAAACAGTGCCAGTGCCTAAACGGTGCCTGAACGGTGCCTAAACGGTGCCTGAACGGTGCCTGAACCGGTACTTTTCAATAAAGTTTAAAAAAAAAAGAAGAAGAAAAAAAATAAGGGTAGGAAGTATAATGGTTCCTAAGTCAAATAATATTCTTCAAACATGCCTCACTTTTATGAGACAGACAAAATAAGGGTAGTAAACAAGGTCAGTGACTTGTTTATTGCTAAGGCCATGGTCAACATTAAAGATTTATAATAATGTAATAACTATAACAATAACAATAACTTATTTCACCAGTAAATTGCTGTTGAACCCCAGATGGGAAAAGGATATTTTACAATTACTGTGAATGCACCACGAGGCTACCTGTTTTAAGTGAACGCACCGTCTGCGTTGTTTAATTCCCACAACGGCAGCTGCAAGTGAACGCACCGTCTGCGTTGTTTAATTCCCACAACGGCAGCTGCAAGTGAACGCACCGTCTGTGTTGTTTAATTCCCACAACGGCAGCTGCAAGTGAACGCACCGTCTGTGTTGTTTAATTCCCACAACGGCAGCTGCGAGTGAACGCACCGTCTGTGTTGTTTAACTCCGACCATATAAACATAGTACTAGTAGTACTAGTAGTACTACTAGTACTACTACTGTATATCTATGAATTGCGACAGCGGCAGCAGCTGCTGCTGTCGCAATTCATAGATATACACCTACTACTAGTACTACTAGTACTACTAGTACTACTACTGTATATCTATGAACAGCTGCTGCTGCGCTGCAGAGCAGACTGTTACATCCTGTTGACGTCCTCCACAGTGAAATCCAGTCATACTTTACACTGTTTAACGTTAGCTGTCAGCATTTTACCGCTGTTTAATCCAGCTGCTAGCTAAAGCTAGGCTAACGTTACGTGCTGTCAGGTGTAGCGTAAAGTCAAGCACCGAAATGAGGCACCGAAACTTTCGTTCTTATTCACGTACTCCGTCACACTTTCACCGAACTGACTTCACCGGTGAAGTCAGTTCCTCGCCATTCTTTTTCTCATCCTCTGGCAGCTCATCTGCGTCTTCAGTGGTGGGCTCTGTTAAAATAGTGTCCTTTAATCCTTCCAGACGAAGGTGGCCCAAGAATTTGGCCTCCCATAACTCATAACTCCTTTCACCTCCATCAAACAGGAGCCGCGCCCAGCGTGGTGCTAACAGCATGCTAATGATCTCCGGTACTCCGGAGGGAACATGCTAATGATCTCCGGTACTCCGGAGGGAACATGCTAATGATCTCCGGTACTCCGGAGGGAACATGCTAATGATCTCCGGTACTCCAGAGGGAACATGCTAATGATCTCCGGTACTCCGGAGGGAACATGCTAATGATCTCCGGTACTCCGGAGGGAACATGCTAATGATCTCCGGTACTCCGGAGGGAACATGCTAATGATCTCCGGTACTCCAGAGGGAACATGCTAATGATCTCCGGTACTCCGGAGGGAACATGCTAATGATCTCCGGTACTCCAGAGGGAACATGCTAATGATCTCCGGTACTCCGGAGGGAACATGCTAATGATCTCAGGTACTCCGGAGGGAACATGCTAATGATCTCAGGTACTCCAGAGGGAACATGCTAATGATCTCCGGTACTCCGGAGGGAACATGCTAATGATCTCCGGTACTCCGGAGGGAACATGCTAATGATCTCCGGTACTCCGGAGGGAACATGCTAATGATCTCCGGTACTCCAGAGGGAACATGCTAACCCGTCTCTGGGTTTCTCTGGCCCAGAACCTGTTGACAGAGCAGCACGTTGCAGCGGCTGCTTGTTGTGAACCCAAATGTAGCCGACATGGCAGCGAACGTGGAGGAGTAAGGAAGAGCTGCTGCTTCTCATGTCACCCACACTGCCACTGAACTCAGCTGTTAGCCACGCCCACAGACAGGTGGCGCGTGGTGTTCATCACAATGAAAACACAAATTAACATTCATTAATTGAGAGCAACATTCAACGCACCTGAACACACCTCCCTGTTAGACCAGCATGCACTTGAAGACACCTCCCTGTAAGCCCAGAATGCACCTGAACACACCTCCCTGTAAGACCAGCATGCACTTGAAGACACCTCCCTGTAAGCCCAGAATGCACCTGAACACACCTCCCTGTAAGACCAGAATGCACCTGAACACACCTCCCTGTTAGACCAGCATGCACTTGAAGACACCTCCCTGTAAGCCCAGAATGCACCTGAACACACCTCCCTGTAAGACCAGAATGCACCTGAACACACCTCCCTGTTAGACCAGAATGCACCTGAACACACCTCCCTGTAAGCCCAGAATGCACCTGAACACACCTCCCTGTAAGACCAGAATGCACCTGAACACACCTCCCTGTAAGCCCAGAATGCACCTGAACACACCTCCCTGTAAGCCCAGAATGCACCTGAACACACCTCCCTGTTAGACCAGAATCCCGTTTGTTGAACGTGAATCCTGTTTGCTGAACGTGAATCCCGTTTGTTCTCGTCTCAGATCTCGTCTCTGCTCGGACGCCACTCCGACCTGCAGAAGGAATTCTGGGAGTTCTTCCAGCAGCCGTCGCCCGCGACAACCAACCACCACGCAGAGACGGACTACGCGTCCCAGAATCCCCCTGACGGGAACAGGAAGAGAGGCGAGCAGACAGGAAGTGACGGAGAGAGAGAGGAAGAGGAAGAGGCGGAGTCAGAGCGGCCGGTTGGAGCCAAAAACATCTCGATGACATCATCGGGAGAGAAAGTGGTCGTCTGGACCCGGTCAGAGAAACACACACACAGAACTACACACACAGAACTACACACACACACACACACACACAGAGACACACACAGGACTACACACACAGAACTACACACACACACACACACACACACACACACACACACACACACAGAGACACACACCGACACACACAGGACTACACACACAGAACTACATACACACACACACACACACAGACACACACACAGAGACACACACACACACAGAGACACACACACACACACACAGAACTACACAGACACACACAGACACACACACACACAGAGACACACACAGACACACACACACACAGAACTACACAGACACACACAGACACACACACACACAGAGACACACACAGACACACACAGAACTACACACACAGAACTACACACACACACACACACACACACACACACACACACAGACACACACAGAACTACACACACAGAACTACATACACACACACACACACACACACACACAGACACACACACACACACACACACACACACACAGACACACACACACACACACACACAGAACTACACACACACAGACACACACACATTATTATTATACATATTATTATTATTATATATTATTACTATTATATAGTATTATTATTATATATTATTATATAGTATTATATATTATTATTAAATATTATTAAATATTATTACTATTATATAGTATTATTATTATATATTATATAGTATTATTATATATTATTATTAAATATTATTACTATTATATAGTATTATTATTATATATTATATAGTATTATTATTATGTATTATATATTATTATTAAATATTATTACTATTATATAGTATTATTATATATTATTATTATTATATATTACTATTATATAGTATTATTATTATATATTATTATTATATATTATTATTATATATTATTATTAAATATTATTACTAGTATATAGTATTATTATTATATATTATATAGTATTATATATTATTATTAAATATTATTATTATTATATAGTATTATTATTATTATTATTATTATTATTATTATTATTAAATATGTGAATGTGTTTCAGGGAGGCGGACCGAACCATCCTGACTTCCTGTCAGCAGCGAGGAGCCAATCGGAAGACGTTTCGCCAAATCTCCGCCCAGCTGGGGAACAAGACTGCCCAACAGGTGAGAGGGGGCGGGGCTTAACCTATTACTGCCCTACAGGTGAGAGGGGCGGGCTTAACCTATTACAGCCCAGCAGGTGAGAGGGGGCGGGGCTTAACCTATTACAGCCCAACAGGTGAGAGGGGGCGGGGCTTAACCTATTATAGCCCAACAGATGAGAGGGGGCGGGGCTTAACCTATTACAGAAAGTATGTAGTATTTGAGTAGATTAGTTTCAGATATTAAAGGATGTAGTATATCTTATATTAATATTAAAGGATGTAGTATATCTTATATTAATATTAAAGGATGTAGTATATCATATATTAATATTAAAGGATGTAGTATATCTTATATTAATATTAAAGGATGTAGTGTATCTTAATATTACAGGATGTAGTATATCTTATATTAATATTAAAGGATGTAGTATATCTTATATTAATATTAAATATATTTTTTTTTTTTTTTTTATATTATATTTTTTTTTATATTAATTAAAGGATGTAGTATATCATATTAATATTAAAGGATGTAGTATATCTTATATTAATATTACAGGATGTAGTATATCATATATTAATATGACAGGATGTAGTATATCATATATTAATATTACAGGATGTAGTATATCTTATATTAATATTACAGGATGTAGTATATCTTATATTAATATTAAAGGATGTAGTATATCTTATATTAATATTACAGGATTTATATTAATAAAGGATGTAGTATATCTTATATTAATATTAATATTAAAGGATGTAGTATATCTTATATTAATATATTAAAGGATGTAGTATATCTTATATTAATATTAAAAGGATGTAGTATATCTTATATTAATATTTAGGATTAGTATATCTTTTTTACAGGATGTAGTATATCTTATATTAATAACAGGATGTAGTATATCTTATATTAATATACAGGATGTAGTATATCATATATTAATATTAAGGATGTAGTATATCATATATTAATATTAAAGGATGTAGTTTATCATATATTAATATTACAGGATGTAGTATATCTTATATTAATATTACAGGATGTAGTATATCTTATATTAATATTACAGGATGTAGTATATCATATATTAATATTACAGGATGTAGTATATCTTATATTAATATTACAGGATGTAGTATATCATATATTAATATTACAGGATGTAGTATATCTTATATTAATATTAAAGGATGTAGTATATCTTATATTAATATTAAAGGATGTAGTATATCATATATTAATATTAAAGGATGTAGTATATCATATATTAATATTAAAGGATGTAGTATATCTTATATTATATTAAAGGATTTAGTA
>NW_024375558.1:5000-10000 GCF_010015445.1 Perca fluviatilis | reverse complement strand
GTGTGTGTATTGTGTGTGTTTTGTGTGTTCTGTGTGTGTATGTGTATGTTGTTGTGTATTTTGTGTTTCTGTGTGTGTGTGTTATTGTTTTGTTCTGTGTTGTGTTGTGTGTGTGTGTGTTGTGTTGTGTATTTTGTGTGTTGTTGTTTGTGTGTTGTGTGTGTGTGTCTGTGGTGTGTGTTTGTGTGTGTTTTGTGTGTGTCTGTGTGTGTGTGTGTGTGTGTGTGTCTCTGTGTGTGTGTGTTGTGTGTGTGTGTTTGTGTGTGTGTGTGTGTGTTGTGTTTGTGTGTGTGTGTGTTTTGTTTTGTGTTTGTATTGTGTGTGTGTGTGTGTCTTGTGTGTGTGTGTGTGTGTGTGTGTTGTGTCTCTGTGTGTGTTTTTTGTGTTGTGTATTGTTGTGTTGTGTGTTGTGTGTGTGTGTGTGTGTTTGTGTGTGTGTCTGTATGTGTTTTGTGTGTGTGTGTGTGTGTGTGTGTGTGTTCTGTGTGTGTGTGTCTCTGTGTGTGTGTCTCTGTGTGTGTGTGTGTTCTGTGTGTGTGTCTCTCTGTGTGTGTGTCTCTCTGTGTGTGTGTGTGTGTGTGTGTGTGTCTCCAGACTAACCCCCCCGTCCCTCCCCAGGTGTGGACACTGTAAGAAGTTGTCTCAGATTTTTGAAGCAGCGACACGTGAGAGGAACCGTCCAGCTGCCAAGGTAACCTGTCTGTCTCCCTGTCTGTCTCACCTGTCTGTCTCTCTTGTCTCGTCTCCTCTCCCTGTCCTGTCTCCCTGTCTGTTTCTCTTTTCCCTGTTTCTCCGTTGTCTCCTGTTGTCTCCCTGTCTGTCTCACCTGTCTGTCTCTGTCTTCTCACCGTCTGTCTCGGTGTCTCCTGTCTTCTCCTGTCTGTCTCCTGTCTCTGTCTTCTCCTTTCCACCTGCTTCTCATTCTTCTCTTGACTCTCTTCTGTCATCTCCCTGTCTATCCCTTCTTCTCTTCTCTCTTACCTGTCTATCTCCTGTCTCTCACATGTCTCTCTTCCCTTCTGTCTCACCTGTCTACTCCTGTCCTCTCTCTCGGTTGCATAGCATACGTTTCACATCAGGTCGTTATGGCAGTAACGTTATACTCATCGGACTCTTGGTAGCGGTAGCTTAGCACACATCAGATACTTACGTAGATTAGTTAAACACAGGAGTCGTTTGGTAGCTATTGTTTAGTAGCGTAGTAGCACATCAGAGTTGGTGCAGTAAGTTAACATCAGATTTACGTAGAGTAGTTAGCGACATCGGGCTGGTTGCACGTACGTTATGCGACATCACGGAGTGCGTTGCATTAGCGGTAGCTTAGCGCATGGTATACGTGGCAGTAACTTCCAGACATCCGCAGTGACGTTGCGTGATGTAGCTTAACTATGGGCTGGCTTAGTGCGGTAATTCATCATGGTTGTGGAGCGTTACAACATCAGGATGGGTTACGTGGCGAGTAACGTGCGACATCCAGGCTGACGTTCTCTTTAAGTGACTCGTAAAGCTTCCACCGCCAAAGAGCTTTATGTTAGCGTTAGTTAGCTTTCGTTCTGGTTTTCTGCCTTTCGTCGCGAGGTGTAATACCGTTGCGTAGCTGGGGCTAAAGCTAGCGTTGGCTCCCCAGCTGTCAGAGTTAGCTTCTACTTCATACATTACATTTTAATATCTGTATTCTCAGTAACGTGACGGGAACAGGTTGCTTATAAATCACTAAAATAGCGACAGCACAGTTTCTCTTGGTTTTTAATGCCCGTTAGCATCGTTTGTTGCTTACCTAGTTTATGACAAATGGTTTTGGCTGTGCTTCCTGACATGATGTCATCGTCGTTAACTGTAACAACAACCACCTGATTATAGCACACAGTGGCCCGACCAATCATAAGCCTGAGTGGTTTTAGAACATATTTAACGGGCTGCAGCTGGGCATGAAATATTCAAATATTTAAATAAATGTTTAAAAAATATCAATGGATTTGAATAGTATTATAGAGGAGTCGAGCACTCTAGTCTCCATGTCTGTCTCACCTGTCTGTCTGCCTGCCTGTCTCACCTGTCTGTCTGTCTGTCTCCTGTCTGCCTGTCTCACCTGTCTGTCTGTCTGTCTGCTGTCCACCTTCTGTCTGTCTGTCTCACCTGTCTGCCTGTCTCCCTGTCTGTCTGTCTGTCTTGTCTCACCTGTCTGCCTGTCTCACCTGTCTGTCTGTGCCCAGTCTTCCAGGTGGACTGTACAGCATTCGAGGACCTGTGAGTTTGGCTTGCGCTGAAGATCTTCAGGAAGGAAAAGAGTCTTCACGTGCGATGGACCTCGTCAGCGGGTAACACACACACACACCACCCCACACACACACACACACACACACACACACACCCACACAACACACACACACACACACACACACACACACACACACACACACACACACACACACAGAACACACACACAACACACACACAGAGACACACACACAGACCACAGACACCACCTGACACCTCCACACAGACACACACACACACAGAACACACAAGGAACCACACACACACAGAACACACACACACACACACACACACACACACACACACACACACACACACACACACACACACACAACCACACAACACACACACACACACACACAACCTATACACACACACACACAGAGGACACACACACACAACACACACACACACCACACACACACACACACACACAAACGACACACACAACACACACACACACACACACACACGAACACACACACACACACACACACGCACACAACACACACACACACACACACACACACACACACACACACTTACACACACACACACACAGACACACACAACAACACACACACACAACACACACACACACACAGACACACACACACACACACACACACACACACACACACACATACAGACACAACTTCCTTCCTTCCTCCTTCCTCCTGTTCCTTCTCTTTCCCTTCCTTCCTTCCTTCTTCTTTTTTTCACACACACAACACACACACAACACACCACACATACACCACACAACCACACACACACAGCCACACACCCACATACAGCAACACACACACAAACACACAAACCACACACCACACAGCCACACCAACCAAGACACACTACCCCCACACCACCACACACTTACCAACACTACAAAAACCACCAACACAGACCACACCCCCCTGGGGAAATTCCATATTTTGGATATTATAATATCCCATATATTTTTCAGTAGATGCAAAATATCAAATATGACCACATGGTTTCATAAATAAATAAATAAAAAACTGGTTATATTAATCTCCTGTTCAAATAACAATAAATGTAAACCTAAATACGCATAACAGGATACCTTTTTAGAAATCAAACCATAGGCTATTTGTGATTGTTCAAAGGTTAATTAAACTTTTGATATTAATATAATCTACTTGTTCAAATGTAATGCCCTCGCACGCTTAGCCTAGGTTATATATCCCATTCTTCCTTGATGACGCTTCCACTTAAATAACTTAAGATGAACTTCTCGACTACAAACAAAGACATTTATTATGTTTATTATGATCGGTTCACGATTGGGACTCACCCTTCCAACTAAGGTTTTAAGGTGAAGTTTAAACAGACTGAAATGTCCAGGCTCATTCCTCCACTATTTATTTCTGTATTTAAGCGTTACATGTCATTTTACGACGGACTCCGTCGCGCGAGTGTGGCTGCCCCGCTGTAGCTTCTCCCCACCACCTAGTGGAACTTCCCTATTTACTTCTTCTAGTGTAAGATCTACCTCATCTGTCTTTGCGGTCGATCTGTCAGCACTTTAGAGGCTGTGTTTTGCCGGGAAGAGACTGCGACCTGTTCTTTAACTGGTTTTGAATTAACTGGTGATATGTTTGCGCTGCTCCAATCCGTAATCATCAATTCATCTTTTTCACATTGATTTAGAAGCATTACCGGTAGAACGGGTTGCGGACAGTAATGTCCCGGATCCGACAGATATACATGAACAAATGACCGTTTTGATTACGAAAATATCCTTACGTTGTCTGGCGAGTTAATACGCGCTTCTCTACCACGTCTCCTACCAGGACACTACCGATGATTTTAAGATTATCTAGTGACATTCACGCTGTAGTTAGTTATTGACGGTGTCAAACTATAGGTAGGCCTATAACAAACAAGCTAACAACAAAGCAAACAACAAACCTGATATTCCACCTTTTCCACACTCGCCTAATATCCAAATTCGTTACAAAATGGGAGTTTGACCGTCCTGTCCAAATGTGATGAATGAGTGTAGACTACCACATGGATGAGAATGATACCATCTAGGAATGGGTACAGTTCACAATCAACGGATAGAAGTTGTGTCACAAATTAATCAGGGCATCAGTCGCTATCGCCACAAACATTAGTGCTTAACACCTTTATATGTTTCACTTATCCCCTGTATGAAAGCATCTCAAATCAACTTGAAGTCAGATTAATAACGGAATGATAGGCTACAAATATAACACTGATAATTTAAAAGCTTTAAAACACACTGGACGCTATGGCACACGAACAGGCATCTACTACCACCCACGCTTATCGAGTTCACCTGCAGCGCATCACGCTTAATTCAATAACAGAACAACATGGGATTAAGTATGTTAAATTGTGGATATCAGCCAGTTGACATGGGCGATATGTTCCTTATATGTTAACCAGGTTAATTTAGACTAAGTGTCCAATATATGGATCGAATCACAAAATACATACACACACTATAAACACACTACACACACACACACTCTATATACACACTATATACACACACACACACACTATATACATACACACTATGTACACACACACTCTATACACTCTATATACACACACACTCTATATACACACACTCTATATACACACACACTATATACATACACACATGTACACACACACACACTATAAACACACTACACACACACACTATATACACACAATAACACACC
>NW_024375558.1:0-2500 GCF_010015445.1 Perca fluviatilis | reverse complement strand
AGTTACTCCGCTACATTCATCTGTGAGGCTTTGTTACTAGTTGCTTTTTTTCCTTTTTTGGCGCCTGTCCTTTATTCTTTCCTTCCTTTTTCATTCTTCCTTCCATCTATTCCATTCCTTCCTCCATTCTCTATTCCACTTTAGTTCCTTTATTATTCACTTCCATTCATCTATTCCACTTTGTACGACCTTCCTTTTGTTATTCCACTAATTCGTCTATTTCTTCATTCCTTCTCTATTCCTTTCCATTCCATTTCATTCCATTCCATTCCATTTCATTCCATCCATTCCTTCCATTCCATTCCATTTTATTTCCATTCCTCTATTCCTCTATTTCTTGGTTATTCCTCTTCCTTCTTCCTTCCATTCCATTTCTTTCCATTCTCCACCTTCCATTCTATTTCCATTCTTCCTTCCTCCTCCTTCCATTGTGTATTTCTTTCTTCCATTGCTCTTCCATTCCATTCCGCTCCTTTCTCTTCTTTCTTGATCCGTTTCTTTCTCCCTTCTTTCCTGTCCTGCTGTCTTTCTTCCTCTTCTCCTTGTCCGTTCCACCCCCGCCCCCCTGGGTTCCACTGCTTTCCACCTGCTGCTTCCACCTGCTTTCCCCTGCGCCGCGGCCTGCCGCGCCCCCCGCCTTCCTGGCGCCCTCTCTTCTCCGCCTCTGTGCTCCTGCTGTCCCTGCTTCCACCACTGCCCTGCTGACTTCCTACCTGCTGACTTCCTTCCTTGCGGCTTCCTCCTGCTGTGGCTTCCTGCTTTTTTTTTTTGCCACCTGCTACCGCTGCTGGCTTCCTGGCTGGCTCACCTGCTGCTTCCACCTGTGGCTTCCCACTGCTGCCACCTTCTGGCTTTGCTGCTGGCTTCCACCGCTGGCTTCCTGCGGGCTTCCACCTGCGCTACCTGCGGCTTCTACCTGCGGATTCCTGCGGCTACCTGCTGGCGCGGCTTCACCTGCGGTTCCACCTGCTTACCTGCTTGTTTACTGCTCTTACTGCTCTTCCTGCTACGCTTCCCTGCCTGCTACTTCCTTACGCTTCCTGCGGTCTTTGGTTACCCTGCTTCTTCCACGGCTTCCTCTGGAGTCGATTGGGGGTCCTCCTCTTTGGGGGCGCCTGTCTCCCCCCTGAGGTGGGCAGACCTCTCTCTGGGGACCTGCAGGGGAATACAGAGAGGAGAAAACTCAGCGCCTCATTGGCCGATAATCTGTGGATTACTTCCTGGATGAATGGGTTACTTCAGGAGTGTCACATTCACTTTTTCACTACTGTGTGTGTGTGTGTGTGTGTGTGTGTGTGTGTGTGTGTGTGTGAGTGTGCGTTTGTGTGTCTGTCTGTTGTTTTGGGTCAATTTTCCAGAGATTTTGTCGCCTTTTTTGACATGTTTTTCTCGACTTTTTAAGTTTTTAAGACACTTCCACCTTTATTTTTTGTATTTTTTTTTCCAACGTTTCTGGCACTTTATCTGACATTTGTGACCTTTTGATATATTTTTGTCACTTTATTCAATCCATGCAGACATGTCCCGGGACCTCCCTAGATAGAGCCATCAACCCTATAATACTGTGACTGTACATGAAGCCCAGTCTTTAAAAAGGTCCCATGGCATGAAAATGTCACTTTATGAGGTTTTTTAACAATAATATGCGTTCCCCCAGCCTGCCTATGGCCCCCCAGTGGCTAGAAATGGTGATAGGTGTAAACCGAGCCCTGGGTATCCTGCTCTGCCTTTGAGAAAATGAAAGCTCAGATGGGCCAATCAGGAATCTTCCCTTTATGAGGTCATAAGGGGAAAGGTTACCTCCCCTTTCTCTGCTTTTCCCACCACTAAGGTCTATATAAAAGAGACTTCAGATACAGTATTAGGGGACCACTAAGGCCTATATAAAAGAGACTTCAGATACAGTATTAGGGGACCACTAAGGTCTATATAAAAGAGACTTCAGATACAGTATTAGAGGACCACTAAGGTCTATATAAAAGAGACTTCAGATACAGTATTATGGACCACTAAGGTCTATATAAAAGAGACTTCAGATACAGTATTATGGACCACTAAGGTCTATATAAAAGAGACTTCAGATACAGTATTAGGGGACCACTAAGGCCTATATAAAAGAGACTTCAGATACAGTATTAGGGGACCACTAAGGTCTATATAAAAGAGACTTCAGATACAGTATTAGGGGACCACTAAGGTCTATATAAAAGAGACTTCAGATACAGTATTAGGGGACCACTAAGGTCTATATAAAGAGAGACTTCAGATACAGTATTAGGGGACCACTAAGGTCTATATAAAAGAGACTTCAGATACAGTATTAGTTTACTGGCTCTAGTGGCTGTAATATCCCGATACCTGTCCTCTGAGACCACATAGCTGCGACTCCTCCAGGACCCTCTAACCCGACTGCGGCTTCCCGTCTTCTTCCTGCGCAGGACAAAGTCCAGCAGCTGGGCCCAGCTCAACATCTGGGGGGCGCACGAGTCAGCGCATCACG
>NW_024375557.1:0-10095 GCF_010015445.1 Perca fluviatilis | reverse complement strand
CGCGGCTACGGTACGCCATAATGCCAGAATGGCTATTAATAATACTGGGAAACAATTCATGTGGTTCCAGTCTCGTCTAAATTGGCTACCAGCTGGCTCCAATCGTGATTGACGTGATATCTTTGGGTTAATTTTCGACTCCACCGACATTACATGCATTTCCTTCAGCAACTTTACACTCACAGATGAAAATAAACACTTTGGTTCTTTTATCATGAAAGGAAACAGCAAGTTTATTGTGAAGGTTGGGAAACACCAAAAGGACTTACCTGTATGTGTGGGCTTTCGTTTCATTGCAGAGATTTCGCCACCCTCGCATCAACATCCCATTTCATCCCTTATCCCTAACCTTTTAACCATTCTAGCACAGTGGTGCGAAGCTAATAACCGTCATTATTCTTTACTGTGCCAAATCAAATCTGTAGGAGATGCCAGACTAGCACCTCCATATGTGAGGGCTGTTACCCCACAACCCCTTAATCCTTTAAACTTAACCTATTCTAGCGTGGTTCCTAAACCCAATCCGTCGTTATTTGCAAGCTGGCCTTACAATGCCGGGCTTGGATAGGTGTTTCTGGCGGCCGACTTCTATAAGCAAGCCCCACCTAAGGGGAGCCAAATTCCATCGCCCACAGAAAGGGCTAACCCTCCTTCGGTATACATTCCAGGAAAAAGGGCCTTCACCTAGCGCGACCTTGACCCCTCCGGGTCGGTCCCGGAACCCACTACTTAAGCCCCCGCTTATGGTTTGGCCATTATTACTTTAACCCGCACGTCCAAATATTTTCGTGTCTCCTGGTATACTTCCACATTTCAATATTATGGTACGGCTTTGCAATGGCTATGAAATTGCTAGGCCGGCTTTGCAAATGGCATTAACCGGAAATTGCAGTAGGCTGCTTTACAATGGCGTGGCGAAATTAAGCGAAGGGCCGGCTTTACAATGCCTAGCGAAATTGCTGGTATCGGCTGCTTTACAAATGGCGTAAGCGAATTATGGTGTCGGGCTTTACAATGGCGGATTTGTTACTGCCGGCTTTACAATGGTATTAAGTGAATTAAGCAGGGCTTTCGGCTTTACAATGGCGGCGAAATTGCAGGCGGGCTTTTACAATGGCAAAAGCAGGCGGACATTGCGCACGCCGGGTTTTACAAATGGCGACGTATGAAATTAAGGACCGGCTTTACAATGGCAAAGGGAAATTGCGAGGCCGGGCCAACAGCTTTGAGGATGCAGTCACTTGATGACGTGGGCTATCACCCTTACCTAACTCGTAACCTAACCCTAACTAACCCCTAACCTAACCCTAACCCTAACTTCGAACCCGGCTTTACAATGGCAAAGCGAAATTGTCGAGGCCCGGCCAACATACGTTGAGGATCATCACCACGATGATCGTGGCTATCACCCCCTTACCTAGTTCCCAGGTTGACGTACATTTTCAAAGTGTCAAAAACACATCCTCTTGGCCGGTATTGCTAGATGACATTGCGAACCCGGTTTTACAATGAAACACATTTTCACACTTTGGAAACCAGCTGTTGGATTCCGTGAAGCGACGCGCATATATGCTGCCAGCGAACAGCATCCAAAAGATTATTTCAAAGTTGTCAGAAACACACTCCCTTAAGCGGCATTTGCTAGATGACATTGCGCAATCCGGCTTTACAATGAAACACATTTTCACACTTTGAAACTAGCTGTTGGATTCTGTAGCGAACGCGTATATATGCTGCCAGCGGAACAGCATCCAACAGATTATTTCTAAAGTGTCAGAAACATACCCTTTAAGGCGGCATTGCGAGTATTACCGTCTAATCCGGGCTTCTTTACAATGAAACATTTTCACACTTTGAAAACCAGCTGTTGGATTCCGGAGGCAATACGCGCATATATGCTGCACAGCGGAACAGCATCCAACAGATTATTTCAAAGTGTCAGGAAATACACTCCTTGGCGGCCGGCATTGCTAGATGACATTGCGAATCCGGCTTTACAATGAAATACATTTTCACCACTTTGAAACTAGCTGTTGGATTCCGAGCGACGCGGCATATATGCTGCCAGCGGAACAGCATCCAACAGATTATTTCAAAGTGTCAGAAATACACTCATTGCAAAGCTGGCTTTACAATGCCAGGAATGGCTAGACACACACACACCCATGTGGTTCCAGTCTCATCCAATTCCGGCCACCAGCTGGTCTCAATCGCAGTGACGGTATCTTGCTATTTCACCGCATGTGCATGCATCGATACATGGTGCGGCTTCCAGTTAAACCAAGCTACGCCGATGAAAAACAACACTTTGGTTCTTTTATCATGAAAGAACAGCAAGTTTATTGTGAAGGTTAGAAACACCAAAGGACCCTACCTGTATGTGTGGGCTGTTACCATTGCAGAGATTGTTACCCGGTATCCACATCCCATTTCATCCCTTATCCCTAACCTTTAACCATTCTAGCACAGTGGTGCGTAAGCACAACTGTCATTATTTACGGTGCCAACCACCTGCTAGGAGATGCCAGACTAGCACCCTACAGGTGAGGGCTGTTACCCCACAACCCCCTTTACCTAAACTTAACCATTCTAGCACAGTGGTGCCCTAAACCCAACTGTCGTTATTTTGCAAAGCTGGCCTTACAATGCCGGGCTTGGATAGGTGGTATCATGGCGAGCCGACTTTACAAGGCCTTCCACCCAGGGGGAGCCACCCATCGGCCAACAAAGAAAGGCTAACCTCCCCGGTTATACATTCAGGAAAAAGGGTCCCCCTCAGCGACCTCTTGACCTCGGGTCGGTCCCCGGAACCCACACTTAAGCCCCCCGCGGCTGTGGCTACTTTAACCCGCACGAAATATTTCGTGTTCCCCTGGTATACCATTTCAATATTGTGGTAGCCGGCTTTGCAATGGCGAACTGAAATTGCTAGGCGGGCTTTCACAATGGCGATGTGAAATTGCTAAGCCGGCTTTACAATGGAGAAGCGGAATTGCGAGGCCGGCTTTATAATGGCGGCCTGTACGTGCGGCCGGGCTTTACAATGGCGTAAGCTAAATTATGCAGGGGCCGGTTTACAAATGGCAAAAGCGGCATTACAGGGCGGCGTTTTCGCTACAATGGCGACGGAAATTATGGTGCCGGCTTTACAATGGCAAAGTGAAATGCAGGTACGGCCAACACACGCTTGAGGATCATCACTTGATGATCGTGTCTATCACCCCTTTACCTAGTTCCCAGGTTGACGTACATTTTCAAAGTGTCAAAAAAACTCTCCTGGCCGGGCGCATTGCTAGATGACATTGCGAATCCCGGCTTTTACAATGAAACACATTTTCACATTTTGCCTAACTAGCTGTTGGATCTCGTAGCGAATGCGGCATATATGCGCCAGCGGAACAGCATCCAACAGATTATTTCAAAGTGTCAGAAACACACTCCTTGGCGGCCGGCATTGCTAGATGACATTGCGAATCCGGCTTTACAATGAAACACATTTTCACACCTTTGAAACTAGCTGTTGGATTCCGTGAGCGAATGCGTATATATGCTGCCAGCGGAACAGCATCCAACAGATTATTTCAAAGTGTCAGAAACACACTCCTTGGCGAAGCCGGGCATTGCTAGATGACATTGCGAACCGGCTTTACAATGAAACACATTTTCACACTTTGAAACTAGCTGTTGGATTCGGAGCGGAATGCGGCATATATGCTGCCAGCGAACAGCATCCAACAGATTATTTCAAAGTGTCAGAAACACACTCATTGCGAAGATTGCTTTACAATGCCAGAATGGCTACACACACAAACACCATGTGGTTCCAGTCTCGTCCAAATCTGGCCACCAGCTGGCCCCAATCGCATTGACGTTATCTTGCTAATTTCACGCGTGCGGCATGCACCGGATACATGGCATTTGCTTCAGTTAAACCCTTACACCTCGGCCAGAGAAAAACAACACTTTGGTTCTTTTTATCATGAAAGAACAGCAAGTTTATTGTGAAGGTTAGAAACACCAAAGGACCCTACCTGTATGTGTGGGCTGTTACCATTGCAGAGATTGTTACCCGTACCAACATCCCATTTCATCCCTTATCCCTAACCTTAACCATTCTAGCACAGTGGTGCGTAAGCACAACTGTCATTATTTACAGTGCCAACCACCTGCTAGGAGATGCCAGACTAGCACCCACAGGTGAGGGCTGTTACCCCACAACCCACCTTACCTAAACTTAACCATCTCTAGCACAGTGGTGCCTAAACCCAACTGTCGTTTATTTGCAAAGCTGGCCTTACAATGCCGGCTTGATAGGTGGCATTGGCGGACCGACTTTACAAGGCCCACCCAGGGGGAGCCACCCATCGGCTCACAGAAAGGGGCTAACCTCCCCGGTATACATTCGGAAAAAGGGCCCACCTCAGCGCACCTTTGACCCGGTCGGTCCCCGGAACCCACACCTAAGCCCCCCGCTATGGCCATTACTTTAACCCGCACGGAAATATTTTCGTGCCCCTGGTATACCATTTCAATATTGCGAGGCCGGCTTTGCAATGGCGAACTGAAATTGCTAGGCCGGCTTTACAATGGCGGCGGAAATTGCTAGGCCGGCTTTACAATGGCGAGTGAAATTGCTAGGCCGGGGTTTACAATGGAGAAGCGAATTGCGGTCGGCTTTACAATGGCGGCGTTATTCGCGTAGGCCGGCTTTACAATGGCGGGCGAAAATTGCGAGGCCGGCTTTACAAATGGCAGCGATCTGCGAGGCCGGCTTTTACAATGGCGACGTTGAAATTGCGAGGGCCGGCTTTTTACAATGGCAAAGTGAAATTGCGAGGCCGGCCAACACACGCTTTGAGGATCATCACTTGATGATCGTGGGCTATCACCCCCTTTACCTAGTTCCCAGGTTGACGTACATTTTCAAAGTGTCAAAAACACATTCCTTGGCGGCGCGGTATTGCTAGATGACATTGCGAATCCGGCTTTACAATGAACACAATTTCACACTTTGAAACTAGCTGTTGATTCCGTAGCGACGCGGCATATATGCTGCCAGCGGAACAGCATCCAACAGATTATTTCAAAGTGTCAGAAACACACCTCGTGCGAGCCGGCATTGCTAGATGACATTGCGAATCCGGCTTTACAATGAAATACATTTTCACACTTTGAAACTAGCTGTTGGATTCCGTAGCGAATGCGTATATATGCTGCCAGCGGAACAGCATCCAACAGATTATTTCAAAGTGTCAGAAACACACCTCTTGGCGGCCGGCATTGGCTAGATGACATTGCGAACCGGCTTTATAATGAAACATTTTCACACTTTGAAACTAGCTGTTGGATCCCGTGAAGCGTAATGCGGCATATATGCTGCCAGCGAACAGCATCCAACAGATTATTTCAAAGTGTCAGAAACACACTCATTGGCGAAGATTGCTTTACAATGCCAGAATGGCTAGACACACACACACCATGTGGTTCCGTTCGCTCGCAAATCTGGCCACCAGCTGGCTCCAATCGCATTGACGTATCTTGCTAATTTCACCGCGATGCGGCATGCACCGATACATGGCATTTGCTTCAGTTAAACCGGCTACTGCGCCGGATGAAAAAACAACACTTTGGTTCTTTTTATCATGAAAGAACAGCAAGTTTATTGTGAAGGTTCAAAACACCAAAGGACCCTACCTGTATGTGTGGGCTGTTACCATTGCAGAGATTGTTACCCGTACCAACATCCCATTTCATCCATTATCCCTAACCTTAACCATTCTAGCACAGTGGTGCGTAAGCACAACTGTCATTATTTGCAATGCTGGCTTCACAGTGCCAACCACCTGCTAGGAGATGCCAGACTAGCACCCACAGGTGAGGGCTGTTACCCCCCAACCCCCTTACCTAAACTTAACCATTCTAGCACAGTGGTGCCTAAACCCAACTGTCGTTATTTGCAAAGCGGCCTTACAAGGCCGGCTTGGATAGGTGGCATTGCGAAGCCGACTTTACAAGGCCCACCCAGGGGGAGCCACCCATCGGCCCACAGAAAGGGGCTAACCTCCCCGGGCATACATTCAGGAAAAAGGGCCCACCTCAGCGCACCTTGACTCCGGTCGGTCCCGGAACCCACACTTAAGCCCCCGCTATGGCCTACTTAACCCGCACGAAATATTTTCGCGTTCTGGTATACCATTTCAATATTATGTAGGCCGGCTTTGCAATGGCGAAGTGAAATTGCTTAGCCGGCTTTGCAATGGCGGTGATGACATTGCTAGGCCGGCTTTGCAATGGCGAAGTGAAATTGCGAGGCCGGCTTTACAATGGCGAAGTGAAATTGCGAGGCCGGCTTTACAATGGCGAAGTGAAATTGCGAGGCCGGCTTTACAATGGCAAAGTGAAATTGCGAGGCCGGCCAACACACTTTTGAGGATCATCACTTGATGATCGTGGCTATCACCCCCTTACCTAGTTCCCAGGTTGACGTACATTTTCAAAGTGTCAAAAACACACTCCTTGCGAAGCCGGCATTGCTAGATGACATTGCGAATCCGGCTTTACAATGAAACACATTTTCACACTTTGAAACTAGCTGTTGGATTCCGTAGCGAATCGGCGCATATATGCTGCCAGCGGAACAGCATCCAACAGATTATTTCAAAGTGTCGGAAACACACTCATTGCGAGCTGGCTTTACAATGCCAGAATGGCTAGACACACACACACCATGTGGTTCCAGTCTCGTCCAAATCTGGCAGCCAGCTGGTCTAATCGCATTGACGTATCTTGCTAATTTCACCGCATGCGCGCATGCACCGATACATGGCATTTGCTTCAGTTAAACCGCGTACGTCGCCGTATGAAAAACAACACTTTGGTTCTTTTTATCATGAAAGAACAGCAAGTTTATTGTGAAGGTTCAAAACACCAAAGGACCCTACCTGTATGTGTGGGCTGTTACCATTGCAGAGATTGTTACCCGGACCCAACATCCCATTTCATCCCTTATCCCTAACCTTAACCATTCTAGCACAGTGGTGCGTAAGCACAACTGTCATTATTTACAGTGCCAACCACCTGCTAGGAGATGCCAGACTAGCACCCACAGGTGAGGGCTGTTACCCCACAACCCCTTACCTAAACTCAACCATTCTAGCACAGTGGTGCCTAAACCCAACTGTCGTTATTTGCAAAGCTGGCCTTACAATGCCGGCTTGGATAGGGTGGTATCGTGAGCCGACTTTACAAGGCCCCACCCAGGGGAGCCACCCATCGGCCCACAGAAAGGGGCTAACCTGCCCGGTATACATTCAGGGAAAAGGGCCCACCTCAGCGCACCTTGACCTCGGTCGGTCCGGAACCCACACTTAAGCCCCCGCTATATTAACATCTTAACCCGGCACGAAATATTTTCGTGCCCCTGGTATACCATTTCAATATTGCGAGGCCGGCTTTGCAATGGCGAACTGAAATTGCGAGGCCGGCTTTACAATGGCGAAGTGAAATTGCTAGGCCGGCTTTACAATGGCGACGTGAAATTGCGAGGCCGGCTTTACAATGGCAAAGTGAAATTGCGAGGCCGGCCAACACACGTTTGAGGATCATCACTTGATGATCGTGGCTATCACCCCCTTACCTAACCCTAACCCCTAACCCTAACCCCTAACCCTAACCCTAACCCTAACCCTAACCCCTAACCCTAACCCTGCGTGGCAGAATTCTTTTTCTTAATCCTACCCTAACCCCCTAACCCTAACCCTAACCCTAACCCTAACCTCTAACCCTTTATATCTCCCCTAACCCTAACCCCTAACCCTAACCCTAACCCTAACCCTATGTGTGTGCCTAACCCCAACCTCTCCCACCTTTTACCCTCCCATTCCCCTCCCCTTTAACTCTTGCCTAAACCTACCCCTACCCCTTGACCCCTAACCTAACCATAACCTTTGTCTCGTCCCGTTCCGCTCCTGCCTCTCCTCTTGAGTCCCCCTCGGACACACAGGTTTGTGCAGCCTTTAACGATTTTTTGCTGGGGGTTCCCTGCCTGGAGGGTGCGGGGGGCCCCCGGGTCTTGTTCCCGGCCAGTGGTTTGTGCTTTGGCTCTGCCGCCCATGGCGGCGAGACTTCTTTCTTTTTCTTCCCTAACCCTAACCCTAACCCCTAACCCTAACCTAGCCCTAACCCTAACCCCTAACCTGAAATACCTTGTTTAAAATTTTCTGTCTGAAACCATAATTCAACCGACTGTTACGAGTGAAGACTACAAGGGCGCAGATTACCTATTCCGATTGGATTTTGATTGCGCCTCCTGTAGTTGTGCGGTGTATGGAACACAGGAAGGAATTGAAAAAGACTGACCTGGACTCCAGGACCCTCGATCCTGTTTGACCTGGGTGGTTCTAGCTTGCGCTGTTAACAGACACCCTTGTCATTCAGGTGGTAAGTTTAATTTTAAACTATTATACATACTCTTAACTGCCTTTTGATTTGCAAGTCTCGGTCTTGTTTTATATTATTATAACTCAACAATTTAGTTAAATTATAACAACAATGCTGCAGCAAAAATAACTTTTAGACTTAACCTTGATCTTAGACCTTGAAAACTTTAATTTCTTGATTGAAAGACCATAATATTATTAATACTATTATTTTTATCTTAACTCTTGAACTACTTAAACTTACTTAATTGGACAAGGGACACAAGCCGGGACTTGATCAACCCCGGTGGTCCGTCCTCGGCGGAGTGTCTAGTGATAATGGCCGAAACACTCAATGATGCTGAGGTACACTACTGATGATGTGTCCTGAAATTTAGCTTCTAAAATAGACTAACTTTTTTTCAATTAATACAACAATTTAACCTCTAAACAATATAATAACCCATTTCAATTATTACAGCAATTTAACCTTTTAACAACCATCTCTCCTCCCCGCTCTTTCTGTTCTTCTTTACTGCAGATAGAACAACCATGGCAGATACCAAAATCCTCTAGAATTACACACAATGCCAGACTTCCTTTATCGCAGATATAGCGACCAGAGCAGATAAAGAAAAGAAGGAAGAAAAGAAAGAAAGAGGGACGACCATGGCAGGTACCGACATTCCTTAACATTACGCACAATGCCAGACCTGTACCGCCGAAAAAGCGACCATGGCAGATACCAAAACTCCTTCGAACTATACACAATGCTAGACATCTTTTATCGCAGATATAGCGACCAGTGCAAATAAAGAAAAGAAGAAAGGAAAGAAAAAAAGAGAGTAGACCATGACAGGTACCAACACTCCTTAAGATTACGCACAATGCCAGACCTTCGGCACCTTAGATAAAGCGACCGTGGCAGGTACCAAAATTCCTTAGAATTACATACAATGCCAGACCTTCTTTATCGCAGATAAAGCGACATAATGGTTACCAAAGTTCCCAAAAATTAAACCCAATGCCAGACCTCTCCTCCTTGGCACCTTGGAACTTCCGTACCGCATCTGACGATATCAGAAACACAAGATTATAAATTAAATGAAAAACCTTATTGGATATTGCTGGAATTGAGAACTTATCACTGACGTGCGCCGGCCCGTGCCCTTGCCTTTGATTCCCTATCGAACTGCTCAGTCGTCGGACGAGGCGGGGGGTTTCATCGTGATAAATTTATCATTCCTAACATTACCTAAGATTTTTTAATCTAACCATAACTAAATGCTTTCTAGCCTAACATAACCCAAGATTTTTTAATCTAACCATAACCAAGTGCTTTCTAGCCTAACCATAACCCAAGATTTTTTAATCTAACCATAACCAAGTGCTTTCTAGCCTAACCATAACCCAAGCTTTTTTAATCTAACCATAACCAAGTGCTTTCTAGCCTAACCATAACCCAAGATGTTTTAATCTAACCATAACCAAGTGCTCTTTAGCCTAACCATAACCTGGTGTTTTTCAATCTGGCCTAACCCAGTGCTTCTTCGCCTAACCATAACCAATTGGTTTTCAACACAACCCAAACCAAAGACCTCTTGGTCCATCTTTATTGTCTTTTGACTTTCCCAGGCTTACCCCACGTGGTCTCCGTGGTGCCTTTATCTCCATTTCT
>NW_024375556.1:0-10151 GCF_010015445.1 Perca fluviatilis | reverse complement strand
CACTGATGATTATTGTGTTCATAAGTGCTTCTCTTTGGGGTTGTCTTGGTTGTGAGTTTATCATCAGACATATCTCTGAACAAATGCAAAGACAATCTATTTCACAATTTTTCCCAACACTAGCAACATGCATTCATTTGGCACCAACACTACCCAAACACAAGCACTGACTGGAGTTGTGTGTGCAGTAAGTGCTATTTGTTGGGGTAGTTTTGCTGACCTCTGAAGTCCAGGATTTCCTCCCTAAAGAAATGTTTACAAATGCTGTTCTCCCCAGTTACTGCAGAAGCAATGCTGAAAACTTTTATAAGTCATTCTTATTACTCTAACTTTAGCATTGACTTGACTGTTGAATTCAGTAAGTGCTACTTGTTGGGGCAGTTGAACATGACAATGCTACAGACTGTAACTGAAGATAGATGTCATTGGAATCACATTCAGATCATCTCAAATGGAGACACTGATGATTATTGTGTTCATAAGTGCTTCTCTTTGGGGTTGTCTTGGTTGTGAGTTTATCATCAGACATATCTCTGAACAAATGCAGAGACAATGTATCTCACTAATCTTCCCAACACTAGCAAAATGCATTCAAAAAACTACCCAAACACAAGCTCTGACTTGAGTTGTGTATGCAGTAAGTGCTATTTGTTGGGGTAGCTTTGCTGACCTCTGAAGTCCAGGATTTCCTCCCTAAAGAAATGTTTACTAATGCTGTTCTCCCCAGTTACTGCAGAAGCAATGCTGAAAACTTTTATAAGTCATTCTTATTACTCTAACTTTAGCATTGACTTGACTGTTGAATTCAGTAAGTGCTACTTGTTGGGGCAGTTGAACATGACAATGCTAAAGGCTATAAGTGAAGACAGATGTCATTAGATTCATATTCAGATCACCTCAAATTGAGATACTGATGGTTATTGTGTTCATAAGTGCTTCTTGTTGGGGTTGTCTTGGTAGTGAATTCATCATCAGACACTTACAAATGCAGAGACAGTCCATTTCACCAGTTTCCACACAAATAGCTAAATAAGTTAAAGAATGTGACTTTTGGAATATATATTCAGTGCTAACTGGTGCTTTCTATTGCTGAATGAGCTCTATCTGTAGGCAAAAAAGGAGTAGCACCAACAAAAGTCATTGGACTCTAATTGACCACTCATAGACTGTTAATGGCATGCATACATTGGGATGATGGTTGTCTATTTATGAAGCCATTCATTACTTACAATAGTCAAGACCACTGAAACTTGATCAAAAAGAAGGTGGAGTTCAGTGGAAATTGCTGCATTCAGTATTTAAGATGGGCAAATCTGTGTAAGGAACCACTTCCACTGCTACTAAATCACAAGACAGAAGATGCCAGAAGAAACAGCTGTACTAAGGAGAACCTCACTGGATGACTTTGACATTTTAGTGAGTGCTACTCTATGGGGTAGTTTTGCAGACATCTACATCCCAGGATATAAGCTAAAGAATTGCCTATAACAGCTATTCTACAGTGGGTTACTAGTTGAAGAATACTAAAATGTGTTATAAGTCATTCTAGGTTGTCACACTGGATAAATGACATTTTTGGTAAGTTATTCTTATTACCCTTACTTGAGCATTGACTTGACTGTTGAATTCACTAAGTCCTACTTGTTGGGGCAGTTGAAAATAACAATGCTACAGACTGTAACTGAAGACAGATGTCATTGGAATCACATTCAGATAATCTCAAATGGATACACTGATGATTATTGTGTTCATAAGTGCTTCTCTTTGGGGTTGTCTTGGTTGTGAGTTTATCATCAGACATATCTCTGAACAAATGCAAAGACAATCTATTTCACAAATCTTCCCAACACTAGCAACATGCATTCATTTGGCACCAACACTACCCAAACACAAGCACTGACTGGAGTTGTGTGTGCAGTAAGTGCTATTTGTTGGGGTAGTTTTGCTGACCTCTGAAGTCCAGGATTTCCTCCCTAAAGAAATGTTTACAAATGCTGTTCTCCCCAGTTACTGCAGAAGCAATGCTGAAAACTTTTATAAGTCATTCTTATTACTCTAACTTTAGCATTGACTTGACTGTTGAATTCAGTAAGTGCTACTTGTTGGGGCAGTTGAACATGACAATGCTACAGACTGTAACTGAAGATAGATGTCATTGGAATCACATTCAGATCATCTCAAATGGAGACACTGATGATTATTGTGTTCATAAGTGCTTCTCTTTGGGGTTGTCTTGGTTGTGAGTTTATCATCAGACATATCTCTGAACAAATGCAGAGACAATGTATTTCACCAATCTTCCCAACACTAGCAAAATGCATTCAAAAAACTACCCAAACACAAGCTCTGACTTGAGTTGTGTATGCAGTAAGTGCTATTTGTTGGGGTAGTTTTGCTGACCTCTGAAGTCCAGGATTTCCTCCCTAAAGAAATGTTTACTAATGCTGTTCTCCCCAGTTACTGCAGAAGCAATGCTGAAAACTTTTATAAGTCATTCTTATTACTCTAACTTTAGCATTGACTTGACTGTTGAATTCAGTAAGTGCTACTTGTTGGGGCAGTTGAACATGACAATGCTAAAGGCTATAAGTGAAGACAGATGTCATTAGATTCATATTCAGATCACCTCAAATTGAGACACTGATGATTATTGTGTTCATAAGTGCTTCTTGTTGGGGTTGTCTTGGTAGTGAATTCATCATCAGACACCTACACAATGCCAGAGACAGTCCATTTCACCAGTTTCCACACAAATAGCTAAATAAGTTAAAGAATGTGACTTTTGGAATATATATTCAGTGCTAACTGGTGCTTTCTATTGCTGAATGAGCTCTATCTGGAGGCAAAAAAGGAGTAGCACCAACAAAAGTCATTGGACTCTAATTGACCACTCATAGACTGTTAATGGCATGCATACATTGGGATGATGGTTGTCTATTTATGAAGCCATTCATTACTTACAATAGTCAAGACCACTGAAACTTGATCAAAAAGAAGGTGGAGTTCAGTGGAAATTGCTGCATTCAGTATTTAAGATGGGCAAATCTGTGTAAGGAACCACTTCCACTGCTACTAAATCACAAGACAGAAGATGCCAGAAGAAACAGCTGTACTAAGGAAAACCTCACTGGATGACTTTGACATTTTAGTGAGTGCTACTCTATGGGGTAGTTTTGCAGACATCTACATCCCAGGATATAAGCTAAAGAATTGCCAATAACAGCTATTCTACAGTGGGTTACTAGTTGAAGAATACTAAAATGTGTTATAAGTCATTCTGGGTTGTCACACTGGATAAATGACATTTTTGGTAAGTTATTCTTATTACCCTTACTTGAGCATTGACTTGACTGTTGAATTCACTAAGTCCTACTTGTTGGGGCAGTTGAAAATAACAATGCTACAGACTGTAACTGAAGACAGATGTCATTGGAATCACATTCAGATAATCTCAAATGGATACACTGATGATTATTGTGTTCATAAGTGCTTCTCTTTGGGGTTGTCTTGGTTGTGAGTTTATCATCAGACATATCTCTGAACAAATGCAAAGACAATCTATTTCACAAATCTTCCCAACACTAGCAACATGCATTCATTTGGCCAACACTACCCAAACACAAGCACTGACTGGAGTTGTGTGTGCACGTAAGTGCTATTTGTTGGGGTAGTTTTGCTGACCTCTGAAGTCCAGGATTTCCTCCCTAAAGAAATGTTTACAAATGCTGTTCTCCCCAGTTACTGCAGAAGCAATGCTGAAAACTTTTATAAGTCATTCTTATTACTCTAACTTTAGCATTGACTTGACTGTTGAATTCAGTAAGTGCTACTTGTTGGGGCAGTTGAACATGACAATGCTACAGACTGTAACTGAAGATAGATGTCATTGGAATCACATTCAGATCATCTTAAATGGAGACACTGATGATTATTGTGTTCATAAGTGCTCTTTGGGGTTTTTGGTTGTGAGTTTATCATCAGACATATCTCTGAACAAATGCAGAGACAATGTATTTCACCAATCTTCCCAACACTAGCAAAATGCATTCAAAAAACTACCCAAACACAAGCTCTAACTTGAGTTGTGTATGCAGTAAGTGCTATTTGTTGGGGTAGTTTTGCTGACCTCTGAAGTCCAGGATTTCCTCCCTAAAGAAATGTTTACAAATGCTGTTCTCCCCAGTTACTGCAGAAGCAATGCTGAAAACCTTTATAAGTCATTCTTATTACTCTAACTTTAGCATTGACTTGACTGTTGAATTCACTAAGTGCTACTTGTTGGGGCAGTTGAACATAACAATGCTACAGACTGTAACTGAAGATAGATGTCATTGGAATCACATTCAGATAATCTCAAATGGATACACTGATGATTATTGTGTTCATAAGTGCTTCTCTTTGGGGTTGTCTTGGTTGTGAGTTTATCATCAGAAAACATATCTCTGAACAAATGCAAAGACAATCGTATTTCACAAATCTTCCCAACACTAGCAACATGCACTCATTTGGCACCAACACTACCCAAACACAAGCACTGACTTGAGTTGTGTGTGCACGTAAGTGCTATTTGTTGGGGTAGTTTTGCTGACCTCTGAAGTCCAGGATTTCCTCCCTAAAGAAATGTTTACAAATGCGTTTGCTCTCCCAGTTACTGCAGAAGCAATGCTGAAAACTTTTATAAGTCATTCTTATTACTCTAACTTTAGCATTGACTTGACTGTTGAATTCAGTAAGTGCTACTTGTTGGGGCAGTTGAACATGACAATGGTACAGACTGTAACTGAAGATAGATGTCATTGGAATCACATTCAGATCATCTCAAATGGAGACACTCATGATTATTGTGTTCATAAGTGCTTCTCTTTGGGGTTGTCTTGGTTGTGAGTTTATCATCAGACATATCTCTGAACAAATGCAGAGACAATGTATTTCGCCAATCTTCCCAACACTAGCAAAATGCATTCAAAAAACTACCCAAACACAAGCTCTGACTTGAGTTGTGTATGCAGTAAGTGCTATTAGTTGGGGTAGTTTTGCTGACCTCTGAAGTCCAGGATTTCCTCCCTAAAGAAATGTTTACAAATGCTGTTCTCCCCAGTTACTGCAGAAGCAATGCTGAAAACCTTTACAAGTCATTCTTATTACTCTAACTTTAGCATTGACTTGACTGTTGAATTCAGTAAGTGCTACTTGTTGGGGCAGTTGAACATGACAATGCTACAGACTGTATCTGAAGATAGATGTAATTGGAATCACATTCAGATCATCTCAAATGGAGACACTGATGATTATTGTGTTCATAAGTGCTTCTCTTTGGGGTTGTCTTGGTTGTGAGTTTATCATCAGACATATCTCTGAACAAATGCAGAGACAATGTATTTCACCAATCTTCCCAACACTAGCAAAATGCATTCAAAAAACTACCCAAACACAAGCTCTGACTTGAGTTGTGTATGCAGTAAGTGCTATTTGTTGGGGTAGTTTTGCTGACCTCTGAAGTCCAGGATTTCCTCCCTAAAGAAATGTTTACTAATGCTGTTCTCCCCAGTTACTGCAGAAGCAATGCTGAAAACTTTTATAAGTCATTCTTATTACTCTAACTTTAGCATTGACTTGACTGTTGAATTCAGTAAGTGCTACTTGTTGGGGCAGTTGAAAATGACAATGCTACAGGCTATAAGTGAAGACAGATGTCATTAGATTCATATTCAGATCACCTCAAATTGAGACACTGATGATTATTGTGTTCATAAGTGCTTCTTGTTGGGTTTGTCTTGGTAGTGAATTCATCATCAGACACTTACAAATGCAGAGACAGTCCATTTCACCAGTTTCCACACAAATAGCTAAATAAGTTAAAGAATGTGACTTTTGGAATATATATTCAGTGCTAACTGGTGCTTTCTATTGCTGAATGAGCTCTATCTGGAGGTAAAAAAGGAGTAGCACCAACAAAAGTCATTGGACTCTAATTGACCACTCATAGACTGTTAATGGCATGAATACATTGGGATGATGGTTGTCTATTTATGAAGCCATTCATTACTTACAATAGTCAAGACCACTGAAACTTGATCAAAAGAAGGTGGAGTTCAGTGGAAATTGCTGCATTCAGTATTTAAGATGGGCAAATCTGTGTAAGGAACCACTTCCACTGCTACTAAATCACAAGACAGAAGATGCCAGAAGAAACAGCTGTACTAAGGAGAACCTCACTGGATGACTTTGACATTTTAGTGAGTGCTACTCTATGGGGTAGTTTTGCAGACATCTACATCCCAGGATATAAGCTAAAGAATTGCCAATAACAGCTATTCTACAGTGGGTTAGTAGTTGAAGAATACTAAAATGTGTTATAAGTCATTCTAGGTTGTCACACTGGATAAATGACATTTTTGGTAAGTTATTCTTATTACCCTTACTTGAGCATTGACTTGACTGTTGAATTCACTAAGTCCTACTTGTTGGGGCAGTTGAAAATAACAATGCTACAGACTGTAACTGAAGACAGATGTCATTGGAATCACATTCAGATAATCTCAAATGGATACACTGATGATTATTGTGTTCATAAGTGCTTCTCTTTGGGGTTGTCTTGGTTGTGAGTTTATCATCAGACATATCTCTGAACAAATGCAAAGACAATCTATTTCACAAATCTTCCCAACACTAGCAACATGCACTCATTTGGCACCAACACTACCCAAACACAAGCACTGACTGGAGTTGTGTGTGCAGTAAGTGCTATTTGTTGGGGTAGTTTTGCTGACCTCTGAAGTCCAGGATTTCCTCCTAAAGAAATGTTTACAAATGCTGTTCTCCCCAGTTACTGCAGAAGCAATGCTGAAAACTTTTATAAGTCATTCTTATTACTCTAACTTTAGCATTGACTTGACTGTTGAATTCAGTAAGTGCTACTTGTTGGGGCAGTTGAACATAACAATGCAACAGACTGTAACTGAAGATAGATGTCATTGGAATCACATTCAGATCATCTCAAATGGAGACACCGATGATTATTGTGTTCATAAGTGCTTCTCTTTGGGGTTGTCTTGGTTGTGAGTTTATCATCAGACATATCTCTGAACAAATGCAGAGACAATGTATTTCGCCAATCTTCCCAACACTAGCAAAATGCATTCAAAACTACCCAAACACAAACCTCTGACTTGAGTTGTGTATGCAGTAAGTGCTATTTGTTGGGGTAGTTTTGCTGACCTCTGAAGTCCAGGATTTTCCTCCCTAAAGAAATGTTTACAAATGCTGTTCTCCCCAGTTACTGCAGAAGCAATGCTGAAAACCTTTATAAGTCATTCTTATTACTCTAACTTTAGCATTGACTTGACTGTTGAATTCAGTAAGTGCTACTTGTTGGGGCAGTTGAACATGACAATGCTACAGACTGTAACTGAAGATAGATGTCATTGGAATCACATTCAGATCATCTCAAATGGAGACACTGATGATTATTGTGTTCATAAGTGCTTCTCTTTGGGGTTGTCTTGGTTGTGAGTTTATCATCAGACATATCTCTGAACAAATGCAGAGACAATGTATTTCACCAATCTTCCCAACACTAGCAAAATGCATTCAAAAAACTACCCAAACACAAGCTCTGACTTGAGTTGTGTATGCAGTAAGTGCTATTTGTTGGGGTAGTTTTGCTGACCTCTGAAGTCCAGGATTTCCTCCCTAAAGAAATGTTTACAAATGCTGTTCTCCCCAGTTACTGCAGAAGCAATGCTGAAAACTTTTATAAGTCATTCTTATTACTCTAACTTTAGCATTGACTTGACTGTTGAATTCAGTAAGTGCTACTTGTTGGGGCAGTTGAACATGACAATGCTACAGGCTATAAGTGAAGACAGATGTCATTAGATTCATATTCAGATCACCTCAAATTGAGACACTGATGATTATTGTGTTCATAAGTGCTTCTTGTTGGGGTTGTCTTGGTAGTGAATTCATCATCAGACACTTACAAATGCAGAGACAGTCCATTTCACCAGTTTCCACACAAATAGCTAAATAAGTTAAAGAATGTGACTTTTGGAATATATATTCAGTGCTAACTGGTGCTTTCTATTGCTGAATGAGCTCTATCTGGAGGCAAAAAGGAGTAGCACCAACAAAAGTCATTGGACTCTAATTGACCACTCATAGACTGTTAATGGCATGCATACATTGGGATGATGGTTGTCTATTTATGAAGCCATTCATTACTTACAATAGTCAAGACCACTGAAACTTGATCAAAAAGAAGGTGGAGTTCAGTGGAAATTGCTGCATTCAGTATTTAAGATGGGCAAATCTGTGTAAGGAACCACTTCCACTGCTACTAAATCACAAGACAGAAGATGCCAGAAGAAACAGCTGTACTAAGGAGAACCTCACTGGATGACTTTGACATTTTAGTGAGTGCTACTCTATGGGGTAGTTTTGCAGACATCTACATCCCAGGATATAAGCTAAAGAATTGCCAATAACAGCTATTCTACAGTGGGTTAGTAGTTGAAGAATACTAAAATGTGTTATAAGTCATTCTAGGTTGTCACACTGGATAAATGACATTTTTGGTAAGTTATTCTTATTACCCTTACTTGAGCATTGACTTGACTGTTGAATTCACTAAGTCCTACTTGTTGGGGCAGTTGAAAATAACAATGCTACAGACTGTAACTGAAGACAGATGTCATTGGAATCACATTCAGATAATCTCAAATGGATACACTGATGATTATTGTGTTCATAAGTGCTTCTCTTTGGGGTTGTCTTGGTTGTGAGTTTATCATCAGACATATCTCTGAACAAATGCAAAGACAATCTATTTCACAAATCTTCCCAACACTAGCAACATGCATTAAGTTGGCACCAATACTACCCAAACACAAGCATTGACTGGAGTTGTGTGTGCAGTAAGTGCTATTTGTTGGGGTAGTTTTGCTTACCTCTGAAGTCCAGGATTTCCTCCCTAAAGAAATGTTTACAAATGCTGTTCTCCCCAGTTACTGCAGAAGCAATGCTGAAAACTTTTATAAGTCATTCTTATTACTCTAACTTTAGCATTGACTTGACTGTTGAATTCAGTAAGTGCTACTTGTTGGGGCAGTTGAACATGACAATGCTACAGACTGTAACTGAAGATAGATGTCATTGGAATCACATTCAGATCATCTCAAATGGAGACACTGATGATTATTGTGTTCATAAGTGCTTCTCTTTGGGGTTGTCTTGGTTGTGAGTTTATCATCAGACATATCTCTGAACAAATGCAGAGACAATGTATTTCACCAATCTTCCCAACACTAGCAAAATGCATTCAAAAAACTACCCAAACACAAGCTCTGACTTGAGTTGTGTATGCAGTAAGTGCTATTTGTTGGGGTAGTTTTGCTGACCTCTGAAGTCCAGGATTTCCTCCCTAAAGAAATGTTTACAAATGCTGTTCTCCCCAGTTACTGCAGAAGCAATGCTGAAAACTTTTATAAGTCATTCTTATTACTCTAACTTTAGCATTGACTTGACTGTTGAATTCAGTAAGTGCTACTTGTTGGGGCAGTTGAACATGACAATGCTACAGGCTATAAGTGAAGACAGATGTCATTAGATTCATATTCAGATCACCTCAAATTGAGACACTGATGATTATTGTGTTCATAAGTGCTTCTTTGGGGCTTGTTCGTAGTGAATTCATCATCAGACACTTACAAATGCAGAGACAGTCCATTTCACCAGTTTCCACACAAATAGCTAAATAAGTTAAAGAATGTGACTTTTGGAATATATATTCAGTGCTAACTGGTGCTTTCTATTGCTGAATGAGCTCTATCTGGAGGCAAAAAAGGAGTAGCACCAACAAAAGTCATTGGACTCTAATTGACCACTCATAGACTGTTAATGGCATGCATACATTGGGATGATGGTTGTCTATTTATGAAGCCATTCATTACTTACAATAGTCAAGACCACTGAAACTTGATCAAAAAGAAGGTGGAGTTCAGTGGAAATTGCTGCATTCAGTATTTAAGATGGGCAAATCTGTGTAAGGAACCACTTCCACTGCTACTAAATCACAAGACAGAAGATGCCAGAAGAAACAGCTGTACTAAGGAGAACCTCACTGGATGACTTTGACATTTTAGTGAGTGCTA
>NW_024375554.1:0-10426 GCF_010015445.1 Perca fluviatilis | reverse complement strand
GATGCAAGAGCTTTGATAATCCACATAATACTTCAACGTAGAAAATACCCTTATTACAAGAGATTGAAACCATGACACATTCCCGTTAGAAAACCCCTTACCGTCAATAGACCCCCCATGACATTTAGTCGAGGAAGCCTTGTCGCTTTGGAGAATTTGGAATTCGATCAGACCTTTAAAAGTACCTCCCACTTGCATGAGCGTCGGGATTGAAGCATAATTTCTCATGAAGATGTTTTTGAATCATTTAAGCGTTAGCTTGAGAGAGTGAACCTCAAGGAGTTAGACCCTAAATCCTAATTACAGGTTGAAGGAAATATAGCGGAAAATGCACAGAACCATATCATTCAAATTCATTGATACGGGCGTTCGACTTTCAAGCGTTTTTGAAGGGTTACTGGAGAGATTGATACAATCTAACAGAGAGCTGGCTGACTCCCCCTAAGTAGTATTCATTGTAAAATCCTACAAGAGGCGGTGCTGTGATAGAAAACTTAAAAACCTGTAGCGAGATCTTAATAAAAAAACCTTGCGGGTACCCGTAACAATAAACTATGCTTTACCATCAGCTTGTCACTCTCAACACCCAGACTTCACTACTTCAACCGTCGAGACAGCTAAGGGAGCTTCATCATTTACGGGTCTGACCAAGCCACCATGATAACTTTCAGTCACATCAATAAATTTGAACAGATAGTAAACCCGAAATGTGTCATCTTTTACAGAGGCGAAGGACCCCTCTCCTTTTGAACACAATACCCAAAGTCTGACCAGCCAGTGTTTCTATTCCTAACAACCTATTATGGAATAAAATCTTAAAAGGGTTTTAGGGGTTGTAGTTGTCATTACTGTTGCGAGGTTGCTGCGGGCCGAGAGCCCCACTCTTGTCGGGTTTGCAATCTCTGTTTAGATCTACATGCGAGTACTCGCTTACGTACTGTTACTCCAGATTGCACAGCTTCATTGTTACCTCATATTCTTAAACACAAAAGTCTTTGAATGACCACGACCCTCAGTACATGTCAGAAGATTTCACAAATGTTTCAATTGCCAATATCTCTTCTCGTAGTACCCAAATGCTACTTTTCATGTAGTGTGTGTCCACAAGGTGGCCCCCACCTCTACACGGTGAAAAATTTCAAGAAATCAACCATATATCTTCTTTACGATTTTAAACATTTGTCAATGACAAGGGAGAACACATGCCCTACCTCGCGTGTGTGCGAATCGCTACAGGGTAAAAATGGATGTCCTAATTGGCTGCGTAAGTTTCTCATGAAGTTCAGGGAAACCTCAATATAAAAAGCTACATTGCTACACACACAATGCTAGAGGTTTTTTGACAGCTACCTAATCCTCAAGAGGCCTGATAGACTTAGGAGATGAGCAGTAAGCTTGTCATGCAAGGCGCAAAATATCTGTTTTACAGAAACAAAGATTATCTGCTAAAACGGTTTATCGATTCCCTGTCCCCTTTCTTACCATGAAACTTCGCCGCTATGCGAGAAAGCATTGGGATTTTGCAGATCAATCAAAGGGCTTCTTTCCCCACAAATTTAGCAAAGAGGCATCTAAAATATATCGGGGCTACCCCCGACAGAATGCGGTGTAGAAACGTATGTCAGCTGCTCAGCAAAGACAGTTTTACAGCTGGTACAAAGAAGCATGGAGGGGGTTTTTTTAACTTTGAGAAGAGGCAGTTTTTACTGTCAAAGCGACACAAATATTCTGCAAAGGATGCATGAAATTCAGAGGAGGATTTGTAGGGGAGACGCGTGGATCCTTTCAGCTCGTCACAATTTCCTCGGCATCAATGAAGTATTTCTCCACAAATTTCCTGGTTGAAAAGACACTGGCTATTCCTTAGCCCGGCGATTACAGAAGCGTCCAGTTCAAAAATTCTCGAGCTGCTCAATTCAATGGCTGGAATGGTTAATGTATTCAAAACATTTTTCATTCAGCATGCTCTAAACAGCGGGGGAAAAGAAAATTGGTGTTGTTACGTATTTTTGTCGGCGGTTGCCCGCCATAGAGGGGTTAGACTGCGCCTATGAATTTCAAGGATGTTTTTATCATGGCTGTCCTACTTGTTTCCAGACCTCATGATATCTGCCCAATGACAGGGATGCGCCTTTGAGGAAATGCATTCGACTAGCCAGGAGAAGCTGCATCAGTTGAGGTCGCATGGACTGCTACAGAGGTGTATGGCCGACATCGTGGACTCTGTCACTCTGCGGAGTGCGAGAGAGTTTATGAAGAAATATGATCCACCTGAACCTCTGGCTCCTCGAGCCGACTTCTGTAGGACCAGCGTGGGCTGGTACCTGCAGGTGCAGACGAATCTGTGCATTATGTAGATGTTACGTCATTGTATCCGTACGTTAACGCAACAGGCTCATACCCATTACCGGCCATCCGGTAATAATTCACAGAGATTTTGGCCGAGAATTGAAAACTACTTTGGGCTGATCAGAGCAACCGTGATTCCCCAAAGGGTCTGTATTTTTCCGTGTTACCTTATAAAACAGCTCAAAGGTAAATTAGTGTTCACACACTCTGTCGTACATGCTCAGAGACTAATAATCAAACTGACTCATGTAGTCATGGCGAGCGTTGCCAGAGCTCCTGGTGAAGCGAGTTTGGGTCAGTGCAGAGCTGCACAAAGCGGTACAGATGGGTTACAAGGTGTCGAAACTTTCTGAGGTCTGGCACTTTGAGGCACCAGAGCAGCAATCTTTTGTGGAGTACATTCACCACCTTTTGAAGGGTAAACAGGGAGCTTCAGGGTTTCCGGGCGGGGGAGGCCGTGGACGATGAGAGTAGGAAAAAATACATCAGAGACTACGGAGTTTGCATCAAGGCATCAGGTTAAACCCAAGAAAAAGTGAGACAAATCCGGCAAAGAGACAGGTGTCCAAAGGCTTGTCTGAGCGGCTTTTAGGGGCAAGTTGTGCCAGAGAAAGTAATTTGGTTCAAACCACACTCGTCAGTCGGCCCGAACCTTTTTCACTTTAGTGTTTTCTGGACAATACACTCTAAAACCCGTGTCGTTTTTACCAACAAACCAGCGGCGACGTAAGCACTGATTCAGTGGTTGTATAATGACAGGTGTGTAGTCGAGGTCGAAACGGTAATGTTTTTGTCGCTCGTTTACCACGCTTTGCGGGTCTGAAATTGTACAGTTATTTAGAACGGCAGCAACAGAACATTCTCTACGTGAACACGGACGAAGCTTGATCTATGTGATAAAAAGAAAAGGACGCCTCTGGAGCTGGGTAATTATCTCGGTGACCTCACGGATGTATTACGCGGCGACACAATATGAATTTTGTAGCCAGCGGGTCCAAAGAGCTACGCCTACCAGACCAAAATGAGAAAAAGTGGTGATGAAAGTTAAAGGTATTACACAGGCCGAGAATGCAGTGAACTGATCAATTTTGACAGCACAAAGAGTTGGTCGAAGGCTATCTTGAGGGGTCTAAGGAAAGATTCCTTGAAACGCCGGCAACAGACTATAAAACGTGATAAAAGCGGTTTCTGTTGAAAAGCTACATTCAAAGAGAAAAGTTTAAGAGTTAGGTAATGCGACAAAGAGAGGCGGGTATTTCCTGGCGCGGTACAACTCTGCCTTTTGGTTTATTAGCTGCATGATGGAGCAGATTGATTTTGATCAAGACTAAAGGTTCCATTTTCATGTTTGGTAGTGGGCCCAAGTGGTTGTGGTAAAACCTATTTTTATTAAATCTGTACTGGAAAAATGTGAGCGTGTGATGGGCTGTACCAGAAATGTAATTCTTTTATTCATTTTTCTTCATTTCATCATACATGGGTTGATAACTTGTATAAATCCATACAATATTTTTTGGTACATGTAGCGTCCATCACCACGTTCACATTTTTCCAGTTACAGATTTAATAAAATAGGTTTTACCACCACCACTTGGGCCCACTACCAAACATGAAAATGGAACCTTTAGTCTTGGATCAAAAATCAATCTGCTCCATCATCGCAGCTAATAACCAAAGAGGCAGAGTTGTACCGCCAGAAATACCGTTCTTGTCGTTACCGCGACTCTAAACTTTTCTTGAATGTAGCGTTTTTCAACAGAAATCCGTTTTTATCACGTTTTATAGTCTGTTCGCGTTTCAAAGGAGGAATCTTTCCTTGAACCCCTCAAGATAGCTAACCGTATTCTTTCATGTGCTGTCAAAATTGATCAGTTCACTGCATTCTCAGCGTCTGTGTAATACCTTTAACTTTCATCACCACTTTTTCTCATTTTGTTCTGGTAGTAGCTCTTTGGACCAGCGCTACAATTCATATATTGTGTAGCCGTAATTCATCCGGTGAGGTCACGAGATAATTACCCAGCTCCAGAAGCGTCTCATTTTCTTTTATCACATAGATCAAGCTGTCCGTGTCTACGTAGAGAATGTTCTGTTGCAGCCTTTCTAAATAACTGTACAATTTCAGACGCGTAGCGGTTGGTAAGCACAGCGATGAAAACATTACTGCTCCGACCTGGGGGACTACACACCTGTCATTATACAACCACTGAATCAGTGCTACGTCACCAGCGGTTTGTTGGTAAAAACGACACGCGTGTTTTAGAGTGTATTGTCCAGAAAACACTAAAGTGAAAAAGTGTTCGGCCGACTTGACGAGGTGTGGTTTGAACAAAATTACTTCTCTGCGCAAACTTGCCCCAAAGCCGTTCAGACAAGCCTTGGACCTGTCTCTTTTGCGGATTGTCTCAATTTTTGGTTTAACCTGATGCCTTGATGCAATTGGTAGTCTCTGATGTATTTTTTCCTACTCATTCGTCCACGGCCTCCCCCGAAAACCCTGAAGCTTCCTGTTTACCCTTCAAAGGTGTGAATGTACTTTCGACAAAAGATTGCTGCTCTGTGCCTCAAAGTGCCAGACCTCAGAAAGTTCGACACCTTGTAACCCATCTGTACCGCTTTGTGCAGCTCTGCACTGACCAAACTCCGTTCAGAGCTCTGGCAACGTCGCGTCATGACTACATGAGTCGCTCTGATTATTAGTCTCTGAGCTAATGCGACAGAGTGTGAACACTAATTTACCTTGAGCTGTTTTATAAGGTAACACGGGAAAATACAGACCTCTTGGGGAATACGGTTGCTCTGATCAGCCCAAAGTAGTTTTCAATTTCGTCAAAATCTCTGTGAATTATTACGGATGGCCTAATGGGTATGAGCCTGTTGCGTTAACGATGCGGATACAATGACGTAACATCTACATAATGCACAGATTCGTCTGCACCTGCAGTGTACCGTGGCAACCTCAGCGCGGGCCCTACAGTCGCCTCGAGGAGCCAGAGTTTCAGGTGGATCATATTTCTTCATAAACTCTCCGCGTGTGTTTTTTCATCAGAGTCCGCGCTCCGGTCATCCACCCTGTACTGTACGAGTCCATGCGTGGACCTCAACTGATGCAGCTTCTCCTGGCTAGCCAATGCGATTTCCTCAAAGGCCGATCCTCTCATGGGCAGATATCATGAGGTCTGAAACAAGTAGGACAGCCATGATAAAACATCCTTGAAATTCATAGGGCAGTCTAACCCCTCTATGGCGGCGTAACCGTCGACAAAATACGTACCAATTTTTCTTTTCCCTGCGGTTTAGAGCATGCTGAATGAAAATGTTTTTGAATACATTAACCATTCCAGCCATTGAAGAGCAGCTCGAGAATTTTTGAACTGGCGCCGTAATCGTCGGGCGGAAGGAATAGCCAGTGTCTTTTCAACCAGGAAATTTGTGAGAAATACTTTCATTGATGCCGAGGAAATTGTGACGCGGCTGAAAGGATCCACGTCGTCTCCCCTACAAATTCCTCTCTTGAATTTCATGCATCCTTTGCCGCAGAATATTTGTGTCGTTTTGACAGTAAAAAACTGCCTCTTTCTCAAAGTTAAAACACCCCTCGATGCTTCTTTGTACCAGCTGTAAAACTTCGTTTTGCTGAGCGGCGGGACATGCTTTCTACACCGTAATCTGCCGGCCGGGTAAGGCCCGATATATTTTAGATGCTTCTCTTTGCTAAATTTGTGGGGAAAGAAGCCCTTTGATTGATCTGCAAATCCTAATGCTTCGGCATGCGGCGAGTTTCATGGTAAGAAAGGACAGGGAATCGATAAACCTTAGCAGATAATCTGTTTCTGTAAAACAGATTATTTTGCTGCCTTGCATGACAAGCGACGGGCTCATTCCTAAGTCTATCAGGCCTCTGAGGATTAGGTAGCTGTCAAAACCTCTAGCATTGTGTGCGATAAATGTAGCTTTTATATTGAGGTTTCCTGAACTTCATGGCCAAAAACTTCGACGCGCGCTGCAGGCCGGATGGACATCCATTTTTCACCCTGTAGCGATTCGGCACCACGGTGGAAGTGTGTTCTCCCTTGTCATTGACAAATGTTTCAAAATCGTAAAAGAAGATATCTTGGGTCTGATTTTCTTGAAATTTCACCGGTTGTATTTAGCACTGGTGTGGCTCGTCACCTCTGTGGACACCACACACTTTACATTTGAGGTTCATGCATTTGTGCTCTGTACTAGCGGAGAAGAGATATGCAAATTTGAACATTTGTGAATCTTCTGACATGTACTGAGGTTCGGTGTCATTTCAAAGACTTTTGTGTTTAACGTAACACGGCGCGTTAATGCGAAGTCCTGTTGCAATCTCGCGGTATACAGGGTCACTGTATACGCAGTATCGCATGTAGGATCGAAACAGAGATTGCAATGACCGGACAAGAGTGGGCCTCGCCTCCGGCAGTAACCTCGGTAACAGTAATGACATACATTATCAACCCTAAAACCCTTTAAGATTTTTTATTCCATAATAGTGCTCGTTAAGCAGGAATAGAAACACTGGCTGGTCAGACTTTGGGTATTGTGTTTCAAAATCGCGAGAGCTGCGGTCCTCTACGTCTCTGTAAAAGACTACAATTTTCCCGGTTTACTATCTGTTCAAATTTATTGATGTGACTGAAAGCTACTGCGTTGGCCCGGTCAGACCCGCTAAATGATGAAGCTCTCGGCGTGCTCGACGGCTTTATGTAGGTGAAGTCGGTTGTTGATGAGCAGAGCCAAGCTGATGGTAAAGCATTTTATTGTTTACGTTGGGCACTACATGCAAGTGTTTTTTCTTATTAACGATCTCGCTGACCAGAGTTTTTTAAGTTTTCGCTTATCACCAGCACCGCCCCTAGGATTTTGACAACTTGAATGACTACTTCCAGTGGTGAGTCAGCGTCTAGCTCTCTGTTAGATTGTATCAATCTCTCCAGTAACCCTTCAAAAACGTTCTGAAAGTCAACGCATTATCACCGACTTGAATGATATCGTGTTCCTGTGCATTTTCGCTATTATTTCCAACCTGTACGAGGTCATTAGGGTCTAACCTCAGGTCTCACTCTCTCAGCTAAGGCGTTAAAATGATTCAAAACATCTTCATAAAATGCGCCAAATCCCGGCGTTAGCTATGGGAGGTACTTTAAGGTCTGACGGAATTCCAAATTCCCAAAGCGTCGCGTCTCCTCAGACTGATTGTCATGGGGTCTATTGGCGGTAAGGGGTTTTTTTCTAACGGGGGAATGTCATGGTTCTCAATCTCTTGTAATAAGGTATTTTCTACCGGTTGAATGTCATTATGGTTATGATTATCAAGCTCTTGTAAGGCCCTTTCTAACGGCTGAAAGTAATCACTCGCAGGCTCTGGTTGTGCTGTCTCTGTGTTGCCGTTATTTAAATGAGGTTGATCAGGACGATTGTCTGGGTGGGGATTATTATGATTTAACTCTTGGATGGCTTCAGCAAGCGCTGGTGTTACAAAACGCAGTGGATCCCCGTTTACATCGTCTACAGCAATAACTAATTGTATGGGAATTATACAAGACTGGTCAGGCTCCATTTTGCATGTGATTAAAAATAAAATAAAATAAAATAAAACAAAATGTCACAGCTAACACCTTACAACTTTTACATTTGAAGAATTGTCTGCACAATTGTCAGCAGCTTTTGGAGGATCTCCACCTTGCTTTCCGGATCTCTCACTCTCTGGGCTCGGCGATTGCCCCTCAGTACAGCATCTGTCATAAAATCAGAGAAAATACCTTTTAAATATATTTAATTATCGATACAATAATACTAAGATATGTAAATAATAATTACCTCTGACGGGTTCAGGCCTCTCCCTGACATATCTCACTCGATGAATACCCCTCCGTCCTTTCATAAAATTTAGAGAATATACATCTTTAATTATATATTTTAATTATCAAGACAATAATATATACATATATAAATAATAATTACCTCTGAATCGTACAGTGGGACGCGTGGTCCTGGCGACAGGTTCAATCTCTGTTCATTTGGAAAATAATGAGATAATAATGAGCGAAAGTCTGAATAACTCTCTCTCTCTCTCTCTCTCCCCCCTACCTGACTTGCTCCCCACACACACACACACACACACACACACACACACACACACACACACACACACACACACACACACACACACACACACACACACACACACACACACCATTTGGTTACCCAACCATCACCCAACCAGATGGTCAATCTCTCACACCCCTGCTCTTTCCCATCTTACATTGTAATGTTTTAAAAATGAACAAAAACCATGCATCTGCAGTAACAGGTATAACTTAAAAGCACTTACCCGCGTCCTGAGTTTGAGTTTGCAGAGAGATGGTCTCTGTAATGTTCTGTTCAACTATTTCCCGCTGCTGCTCAGATGCTCTTTCGAGGGCAAGGATTTCAGAAAGATTAAGTTCCACTTCATTGCCATCTTCAACTGCTTTCAGAACCACTACACCATCTACTTCTGCTTCTTCTGCTGCTTCTTCCTCTCCTTCTGCTTCTTCTGCTTCTTCTTCTGAATCAGCGAGGGCCTGGATAGGCTCCTGACCGTTTTCTGTGGATGCTGCAGGCTCAATCTCTGTTCATTTTGAAAATAATATATAACTTGCTTCAATTCAATGTATTTACTTTAAGTGTTAATAACTATCTCTCTCTCTCTCTCTCTCTCTCTCTCTCTCTCTCCAATCAAATGACTATCTCCCACAATGCCCTCTTACCCACCACCACCCACACCCCTCCCACACCACCTGCACCTCACACACACACACACACACACACACACACACACACACACACACACACACACACACACACACACACACACACACACACCATGTGTTCCCCATCTCCCATCCACCCATTTACAGGTATAATATAAATAATATTTGTCTCCCTCTATCTCACATCTACCCAGTTGCAGGTATAATATAAATAATATGAAAGGCCTTACCGGCAGTCATTTGTAGGGTAGCCGAGGGGTGCCCAGCGTTTTCATCTCTTGACTGCATATGCTGTACCGGCTGCCTAAATTCTGTTTCAATCGTGGCCGGGGGAACGTCTCGCGGGCACAATTGGCTGCCCGTTGGCCCGTGGTCTTTCTTCAGACATTACCTCCTCAATTTCAATAACCCCTGTAAAGACTGCTGGATTTTGATTGTTATATGCAACGCCTCTGTCATCTATCACGCCTTTGGGGAGAGAAAAGACAACATAGGATCAGTTATTTATTACCTTGATACATAAAGCATTAAATGGTATAAATAACCTACCAAAATCGACATCTGTGATTACGATATCTCTAAAGTCCTCGTCATTGATTTCTGTTAGGAAGAACAGTCATAATGGTTGACCCGGAATATTTCAACACACTTGGCATTAATAATTAATTAATCCATAATGATAATATAGAACTCACCTGAAAAGTACTGTGACTGAATCATTTTGACTCCTCTGAATGAAGTGACGGTCTGTATGCAAAGCCGAGTGGGAGAGTAGGCTGAATGAAGCATATGCTTCTTCCAAACATGTGGTAAACACTTTATTGCCTATTTGAAGGGCGAACATTAGTGCGGGTGTGCAAACTTTTGGGGGCTCAGCCACTTACTTGGCCAGCCTTACACATTCCTATTTTACAACCCTGCCTTACACACGTTCTGATCTCTCCTCCAAAGAGTGTAAAGATACTTGATTTAATTCTTGGTCATTGGAACATTTAAAATGCATCAATGTTACTCAAACTTACATTCATGCTGTGTGTAGAATGAAAAACCTATCTTTCTCTGTTTCAAACGGGGAAGAAACCCTTTTATGCTCAAAATTTAACGCTACACCCCTCTTCTCTCACTGGATCATTTCAAACACATCCGGATATTTCATCTCTAACGCTCATTGGATCATTTAAATGAAACATTTTTCTACTTCGCCTTGCGCCCTCATTGCATCACTTAACACACGTCATTTCCGGGACACGCCTTCCTTCTAGAAGCTTCCAGAACAGACCAGTCACACACACCTG
>NW_024375553.1:0-10500 GCF_010015445.1 Perca fluviatilis | reverse complement strand
CCCATTACGCACATTGCTCGATTAAAAAAAAATAAATAAATATATGTCACTGTTTACACAAAAACTAATCATAAACACCCAACAACTGAGCTCTGTTTCACAGTTGAGGAACACACACACACACACACACACACACACACAGCCACAGGACACTTCACAGGCACACACAAACACAGACACACATTCTGCACACACACACAGAACTACACATTGACACACACACACACACACACACACACATATACACACACACACAGACACACACACACACACACACACACAGACACAGACACACAGAAACACACACACAGACACACGTACATACACACACACACACACACATATACACACACACACAGAAACACACACAGACACAGACACACAGAAACACACACACACAGACACACAAAGACACACACACACACAGGACACACACACAGAACACACAGACACAGACACACAGACACACACACACAAGAAAATAGAGGACTTGAAAGGACATAAACACTGGAGCTGGACGACAGTGTGTGTGTGTGTGTGTGTGTGTGTGTGTGTGTGTGTGTGTGTGGAGGAGACAGGACTTAATGAATGACCCAGGAAAGGAGCCAAGAAATGGAGGGACAGGAAGGAACAACGGAATGAAGAGACGACACGACTGAAGCACCACAGTGATCCACGGAAAGACAACATGCCCAAGCACAGACACAGCCCCAGTGTGTCTGTAGAAACCAGGAGGAAACGGAGCTGAGGAAACCCAGAAACCTGAGTGTGTGTGAAACTGGACAGTGAGTGTGTGTGTGTGTGGACAGTGTGTGTGTGTGGAAACCAGACAGAGGAAACTGGACAGGAAACGTGGATCGACCCACAGGTGTGTGGACTGAAACCTGACAGGAAACCCGACAGTGGACCCGACCACAGTGTGTGGAAACTGGACAGGAAACCACAGAGTGTGTGTGGAAACCGGACAGTGGACAGGAAACCTGGACAGGAACTGACCCTGAACCTGGACAGGTGTGTGTGTGTGTGGAAACTGGACAGTGTGTGTGGAACCAAGACAGGAAACCGAACCCGACCCGGACACAGAGTGGTCTGGACAGGAACCGGAACCGGAAACCCGACAGGAAACCCGGACAGTGGATCTCAGGAAGGGAACGAGGATTGCCGACCCGAACCCAGAGTCTGGAGCTGTCTGCAGGACTCAGGCCATGTTTACACCGCAACAGTCTCGCTATATTTCGAAAAGTGTAAACTTTTTGGAGTTTTCCTTCATTTTGTATTTGATTATGATGTTCAAATACTTCATTTTGGTGACTTTTAACGCACTAATTTGTGCTGCTGGGATCTTAACGATCACGCTTTTTGATGCACTGAAAATATTTTGCCATTATGCCATTTTGATGCTAACAAGCCATCACCTCCCGTTAGCATCCCATTGACTCCCATTCATTTTGGCGCCACTTTGACAGCGAATAACTTTACATCTGAAGCGTTTAAAGACTTTATTTGTCCGTTGTTTATTTCTAAAGAAACACGACGATGTATAAAAGGCTCCATTACCTTGTAGCTCACGTTATGGCTCCGTAGCAGACGCTTTTATAACAATAGGCTAACGATTGGGTCATAACCACAAGACTTACTGTCACACAGTAGAGGAATTACCGTATAGTACAGGAGAAGCTCACAGGCAGTTTGGACTTCCATTATCTGTTTAGGTTTAATGACTAATGTTAACTAGCATGTTAGTGATCAGTAATTAGCCTGTGCCTATGTTATCTCCTTACATATACCTACGCTCTCCGTCTCTGTAAGATTGGGAATGATACTGATACTTTCTATGGTTCTCACTCTGTTGTCATCCTCCTCCTCTTCTTCTGTTGTTGTCCCACCAGGTCAGAGGTTCTGAAGACTGACCACCTCCCTCTACAGGCCGGCCCAGGAACTGCACCCGCAGCTAACAGCTAACTGCTAACAGCTAACAGCTAACCAGCGAAGTAGTGCTGTGGCTGGTGTTCAGGCTGTTGGATGGCCACAGGAGTGAACTACTGGAGCTCTTATGAACCCAGTTACAAGGTGAGACCCATTGATTGATTGGTTGATTGATTGATTGATTGATTGAACAACACTGTTGCTGCAAATAAGGCATGAGAGGAATGCTGGCAGAAAATGACTTAATTGTGTAAATTCATCAGACGGTTAATTTCTATTATTTCTAACGTGAAAGCTGCTCATTCTACAGCTCTCACACTTTAATCTTGATGCAGCGGATTTAAACATTATCGTCGAGAACTGCATCATGGTGTGACAGTGTCCCGATGTGAAATGAGTTTAAGAGATTGAATAATCTCTCATTCAACCAGCCATCAACCAGATACGTTTAAACAATTTATTAAAGGAAGGTCATTTATTGGCGTGCGTGGTAGGACAAAATACCAATACGGCAATATATCGTTGTCCTTCTTCGTCAAACCAGTTTTTGCAAGTTCCTGCAATTTCATCGCATGAAATTGCATAAATATCATATATAGGATATTCCATCGCATTTTTTAAGAAAACGTGCCGCAATAATCAAGGATTTTTGACCGCAAACAATCACAAAAAAACTCTTTGTGTGTATTTTTCTGGAAGGACTGAGATGTGGTTGAACTATTTATTAAAGGAAGGTAATTTATTGGCGTGCGTGGTAGGGGTAGGACAAAATATCAATACGGCAATATATCGTTGTCCTTCTTCGTGCGATACGAGAAACGATGCGCTTTCGCCAAATATGGATATTTTAAAGAATAAAATAAAGCGCTTTGAATAGATTTCTCTCTCCTCGAGGCGGCGCTCAAGACATGAACGAGGGAAACTTGAACAGAAGTTAACGAGCCGAAGAGGTTTTAATTTTTTTTTTAATACATATACATACACAGACGTGTACACATACAGTACAGGCCAAAAGTTTGGACACACCTTCTCATTCAATGTGTTTCCTTTTTATTTTCATGACTATTTACATTTTTTTTTGATAAACTATGAATGAACACATATGGAATTATGTACTTAACAAAAAAGTGTGAAATAACTGAAAACATGTCTTATATTTTAGATTCCTCAAAGTAGCCACCCTTTGCTTTTTTTATTAATGGGAAAAACTTCCACTAATTAACCCTGACAAAGCACACCTGTGAAGGTAAAACCATTTCAGGTGACTACCTCATGAAGCTCATTGAGAGAACACCAAGGGTTTGCAGAGTTATCAAAAAAAGCAAAGGGTGGCTACTTTGAAGAATCTAAAATATAAGACATGTTTTCAGTTATTTCACACTTTTATGTTAAGTACATAATTCCATATGTGTTCATTCATAGTTTTGATGCCTTCAGTGAGAATCTACAATGTAAATAGTCATGAAAATAAAAAGGAAACACATTGAATGAGAAGGTGTGTCTGTGTATTCATATGCATATACACACACGTATACACATGCAAAGATAAAGACGATGACATAACTTAGAGAGAACAAAGACAATGACAACAAATAAGGGGGTTGGTTTAGACTTTACGTATCTTACGCTTGTTGTTATGCTGTAGTAAGTTGTGATGCACATTCATGCAAACTACATATTTCATTGAGACGCAACACTTTAATTTGTTAACTATATCGTGTGTTGTCTTTAGGACACATGGCTGCTAAGAAAGGTGACCATATTAACTCCTACTCCTCTAGAGAGTCTACATTCATGACGATTACTCTTTCAAATTGAGCTATTTTCAATAGTGCATCTATCCAGTCTTGAATGTGTGGAGCACTGCTTTCTCTCCATTTACAAACAAATCAGCTTTTTGGCAACCGCAAAGGCTACCGACATCCACTTACTGTGATGCTGATTAGGCAATCTTGATAGAAACCTTATTATACAGAGTACAGGTAGCCGAGAAATCTAGACCACCCTAGCGGCAGCAAATGTAATTAGCAGCCAGGGTCAGTCTGGTCTAGCAACTCTCTGTTGGCTCGCGAGCTGGAAAAACCAAACTCTGGTCGGGCCAATCACATCGTGTATAGAGTGGGTGGGCGGGGCTTATGGCTGCTGCTGCTGCTGGTGAACAGAGGTCTTCTGGAAGACTTGGAGTTCAGCTTTTCTTTGAGAAAAGAACAAAGAACTTAAAAAAGGAAGATGTGTTCAGAGTTTAAAGTTGAATCTATCAACTAGCGTTGCTCTGATTGGTTGGAGCGCTATCCTATTGCGTGCAGAGGGGAATTTGAAAGACAACCGTTTATCCCGCCCCCTCGGATTGAGCCCTGACCAATGGGGAGTTCCCAGACCTCAACATCTGGATGTGGGTCTGGCTGGTCAGGCCAGAGTACAGGGTCAGATTGGATACAAATGTTTGACACGTCACAGATTTTTCCGAAGAGGAAGAGGTTTTCATCGGGATGGCTGACAGCAGTTTGAGGAAACTAACAAGATGCTCTGTCCATGTTTGAGTCCAAGGTCTGGAGCCAGAGTGGCTCTGTGGTTGTGTCATTTTAATTTACAGACTGAAAAACTTGTTTTCTGACAGTTTGGACTTTCAGCAAATAAAAGAAAGAAAAAAAAAAACTGCACTTACAGTACAGGCCAAAAGTTTGGACACACCTTCTCATTCAATGCGTTTCCTTTTTATTTTCATGACTATTTACATTGTAGATTCTCACTGAAGGCATCAAAACTATGAATGAACACATATGGAATTATGTACTTAACAAAAAAGTGTGAAATAACTGAAAACATGTCTTAAATTTTAGATTCTTCAAAGTAGCCACCCTTTGCTTTTTTATTAATAAGGGAAAAAATTCCACTAATTAACCCTGACAAAGCACACCTGTGAAGGTAAAACCATTTCAGGTGACTACCTCATGAAGCTCATTGAGAGAACACCAAGGGTTTGCAGAGTTATCAAAAAAAGCAAAGGGTGGCTACTTTGAAGAATCTAAAATATAAGACATGTTTTCAGTTATTTCACACTTTTTTGTTAAGTACATAATTCCATATGTGTTCATTCATAGTTTTGATGCCTTCAGTGAGAATCTACAATGTAAATAGTCATGAAAATAAAGAAACACACTGAATGAGAAGGTGTGTCCAAACTTTTGACCTGTACTGTGTGTTTTTCACGTGCATTTAGTGGTCATAGTTAGACAGATATCCTGATGTACCGTTACAGGATTGTCTGTCAATGTATCGGTCACAATAAAGGTTGAATTGAACGTGTTCTGCAGGTGAGTGAGTGTGTGTGGGGCGGCGAACGGGAGTCCAGCAGCGAGGAGGAAGGAGGCGGGGCCACATGGGACACGCACGCCATGGAGGTCAAAGGTCAACTCATCTCAGCACCTGGTGAGAGCAAACGGCAACGAGATACAGATCTTCACGAGGACAGTTACTGTTACATTACTGACTGTGTGTGTGTGTGTGTGTGTGTCTGTATGTGTGTGTGTCTGTGTGTGTGTGTGTGTGTGTGTGTGTGTGTCTGTGTGTCTGTGTGTGTGTGTCTGTCTGTGTCTGTGTGTGTGTGTGTCTCTATGTGTGTGTGTGTGTGTGTGTCTGTGTGTCTGTGTGTGTGTGTCTGTCTGTGTCTGTGTCTGTGTGTGTGTGTGTGTGTGTGTGTGTCTCTATGTGTGTGTGTCTGTGTGTGTGTGTGTGTGTGTGTGTGTGTGTGTGTGTGTGTGTGTGTGTGTGTCTGTGTCTGTCTAGACCCTTTCACCTGTCCCGACAGGAAGCAGAGGGAGCGAATGGCAGAGCTGCTGGAGAGGAGGCGGGGCCTGCAGGCGCTGCTCAGCGCACGATTGGCTGAGCTGAGACGCATCTGTCTGCAGGAGGCGGTGAGTGATGTCATAACCGGACCCCTCCCTCCAACAGGGATTATCCAATCACGGCGAACTAGAGGTAAGGAAGGTCCCGCGCTTCTCTGCCTCTGATTGGAGGCAGAGAAGCGCCGGACATTCCTTCGCCATCCTAGGTCACAGTCTCGCCGCTGTTGGTTTTTTATTTTTATTTTTTTATGAACTTTTTTGAAAGTTGATTTAAAGCGCCCATATTCTGCTCATTTTCAGGTTCATAACTGTATTTTAAGGTTGCACCAGAATAGGTTTACATGGTTTAATTTTGAAAAAACACCATATTGTTGTTGTACTGCACATTGCTGCAGCTCCTCTTTTCACCCTGTGTTCAGCTCTCTGTTTTAGCTACAGAGTGAGACTTCTTTTCTTCTTCTTCTTCTGTACTATCTTTGATTGCACTCGCACATGCTCAGTAGTTCAGATGGTAGATCGTGTCAGCTAGCTAACTCTAGAGACAGTAAAAGAGAGCCTGTTTCTCCAACTTCAGTCAGTTCCAAGGCAGGATCAGCTGGGAGACTTCTTCTAAACCAGGGAGCACATGGAAGTAGTTCTTCTGGAGATTATGGTGAACTAGTGTGTGTTGTAGCAGTGCTTTGCTATTGAGAACGAGCTAGCATAGCATGCTAACGCTACGAGCTACGAGCTAACGGTTGCGGTTAGCCAGCTCGTCTCGGCTAGTGCCGTAGAAAGCCGTGCAGATGTTGACCAGCTCACCAGGAGACTGAAGGCAGGACACATTCAGAAACCGTATCTCACTCAGAACACCATGGATGGATTTATTCTAAGTCTGTATGTGTGTGGAAGCACCAGAGACCCAGAATAACTCCCCAAATCACCAGAAAAAAATTGTTTTTTTTCATAATATGGGCACTTTAATCTGATGTAATATGAGGTGTGTTTTGATTGGTCAGGAGCTGACCGGTGCGGTGCCCAGTGACTTCCCCCTGGAGGCGGGAGAGAAACCCCCCTGCGTCCGAAGGAGAGCTGGGACATCTCGCCAAGTAAACAGGAAGTGTCGAGCGGAGGTGAGACTTGTGGCCCTGATTTCGGTCTGCTGGTTCCTGAGCTCTGTAATGTCATGGCCATGACCAAGCGTGTGTGTGTCTTTCTGTGTGTGTGTGTGTGCGCGCGTGTGTGTGTGTCTGTGTACGTGTGTGTGTCTGTGTGTGTGTGTGTGTGTGTGTGTGTGTGTGTGTGTGTGTGCGTGTGTGTGTGTGTGTGTATCGTGTGTGTGTCTGTGTGTGTGTGTGTGTGTGTGTGTGTGTGTGTGTGTGTGTGCTGTGGTGGTGTGTTTGTCTGTGTGTGTGTGTGTGTGTGTGCGTGTGTGTGTGTGTGTGTGTGTGTGTGTGTGTGTGTGTGTGTGTGTGTGTGTGTGTGTGTGTGTGTATGTGTGTGTGTTTCTTCAGGAGGAAGACTCTCAGCGTTCAAAGCAGAAGAAAACTTTATTCAGCGGAGCCCTGAGGAAACACTGCGACTCCGAACACAACACACACACACACACACACCACGGCAAGAGGACTGTACACAGAGGCTGCCACACAGGTAACACACACACACAGACACACACACACACACACACACACACACACACACACACACACACACACACAGCTGGCAGTAGATGAGAGACACCATTGTTTAAGGAAGACGAGGAAATCTGTTTCTTCCTGCCTTTATTTTGAATGTGTGTGTGTGTGTGTGTGTGTGTGTGTGTGTGTGTGTGTGTGTGTGTGTGTGTGTGTGTGTGTGTGTCTGTGTGTGTGTGTCTGTGTGTGTGTGTGTGTGTGTGTGTGTGTGTGTGTGTTTTCAGACGACACAGTGAGGTCAGAGAGCAGCTCGACATCAGACTCGACAGGACTCGAGAACGGTAACACACACACACACACACGCACACACACACACACACACACACCGTTAGTTACTGCAGCGCCTCCTGCTGGCTGACAGTGAAACAGCGTCAAATGAACTGCAGTTTATTCTACACCTTTTTTGTCGTTTTTAATCAATCATTTATATCAGTAATAAAAACATTGTACTCGCAGACATAATGACTGGGATGTGACATCACAGCGACATCACAAAACAGTTTATCCAAGGCTACATTTACACTGCTACGTTTTGGTATAAAAACAAATGTCTGTTGCTAGGTTTACGGCACTGGTGTAGTCTAGTGTATTGTAGGGGGTATACTGTACTGTAGGCTATATATATTGGCCAGAATATGCCTTTTGTGGGGAGTCTGGGTGTCCTCCTCCAAGGAAGTTTTGAGCATCAACGACTTCATTTCCTTAATTCAGATACACTTTTATGCACCAATTTCCAGTGGAAATCCCTTTATTTAGCTTATCTGAACAAGAAAAACACAGATGACAATTCAAAATATGTCAAAAATATAATGGAAGGTATGTTGTAGCGTGTCATTGGGCATTTTTAAGTGGGGTATATGGAAATCCGGGAGCTTTCTTAGTGGGTATACTGGGTATACCTGTCGCGTAGACTACACCACTGGTTTACGCCTCGCGTCCTCACTAAGCGAACGTCTGGAATGCGTAGCTCCTATGGCGCCATTTTGATGCTACCAAGCTATCACCTCCCGTTAGCATCCCATTGACTGCCATTCATTTTGACTTCTTTTTGGAGTTTTCCTTCATTTTGTATTTAATTATGAGGTTCAAATACTTCATTTTGGTGACTTTTAACGCACTAATTTGTGCTGCTGGGATCTTAACGATCACGCTTTTTGATGCACTGAAAATATTTTGCCATTATGCCATTTTGATGCTACCAAGCCATCACCTCCCGTTAGCATCCCATTGACTCCCATTCATTCTGACGTCACTTTGACAGAGAATAACTTTACATCTGAAGCGTTTAAAGACTCTATTTGTCCGTTGTTTATTTCTAAAGAAACACGACAATGTATAAAAGGCTCCATTACCTTGTAGCTCACGTTATGGCTCCGTAGCAGACGCTTTTATAACAATAGGCTAACGATTGGGTCATAACCACGAGACTTACTGTCACACAGTAGAGGAATTACCGTATAGTACAGGAGAAGCTCTCAGGCAGTTTGGACTTCCATTAGCTGTTTAGGTTTAATGACTAATGTTAACTAGCATGTTAGTGATCAGTAATTAGCCTGTGTCTATGTTACGTGTTAATATGGACGCAGAATAGTTTTGCTACTGGAGCTGAAACTCTGGTGTGGACGGAGATGGCTTTTGTCTGAAAAATAAAAAGGTAGTACTGTAAATGTAGCCTGATAGTAATCCCTCATTGTGTTATGTTGTTCTGTGTACAGTCTGTTCTTTATCTCACCAGACTGACAGGTTTCTTTCTCTCCTTGTTGTATTGTGTCACATATGTGTAACTGCTCAGTGGCCCGCATCAGTCTAAATCTGTCTTTATTCAAAACATTGATTTCATCAGAGTACAAACATAACTGCCTGTCTGTCTCTCTCTATCTGGCTGTGTCTGTCTTTGTCTGTCTGTCTGTCTCTTTCTGTCTCTGTCTGTCTGTCTGTCTCTGTCTGTCTGTCTGTCTGTCTGTCTGTCTGTCTATGTCTGTCTCTGCCTGTCTGTCTCTGTCTGTCTGTCTGTCTGTCTGTCTCTGTCTGTCTCTGCCTGTCTGTCTCTTTCTGCCTGTCTGTCTCTTTCTATCTGTCTCTGTCGATCTCTGCCTGTCTGTCTGTCTGTCTGTCTGTCTGTCTGTTTGTCTGTCTCTGTCTGTCTGTCTGTCTCTGTCTGCCTGTCTGTCTCTGTCTGTCTCTTTCTGTCTCTGTCTGTCTCTGCCTGTCTGTCTCTGTCTGGCTGTGTCTGTCTGTCTGCCTGTCTGTCTCTGCCTGTCTGTCTCTGTCTGTCTCTGTCTGTCTGTCTGTCTGTCTCTGGCTGTCTCTGTCTGTCTGTCAGACGATGGCGTGTCTCAGTGTCGCCCCCCGCTGGTCTCTACTGGTTCTCCTGTGGAGGTTTTCTACCAGAACAAAACCAGGAGGAACTCTCTGCACAACAGGTACACACACACACACACACACACACACACACAGAAACAAACACACACACACACACACACACACACACACACACACACACACATACACACAGACAGACAGACAGACAGACACACACACACACACACATACACACACACACACACACACACACACACACAGACACACACACACAGACACACACAGAGACACACACACACACACACACACACACACACACACACACACACACACACACATACACAACACACACACACACACACACACACACACACACACACACACACACACACACAGACACACACACACAGACACACACACACACACAAGACACACACACACAGACACACACACACACACACACAGACACACACAGAGACACACACACATACACACACATACACACACACACACATACACACACACACATACACACACACACGCACACACACACACACACACACAGACACACACACACACACACAGACACACACACACACACAGACACACACAGAGACACACACACACACACACACACACACACATACACACACACACACACACACACACACATAGACACACACACACACACACACACAGACACACACACACACACAGACACACACACACAGACA
>NW_024375552.1:0-10499 GCF_010015445.1 Perca fluviatilis | reverse complement strand
CTGCCATCAACACTGGTCATCCATAGCATCATCATCAGCTGAATATCACGGAGAGAGAGAGAGGTGAGAGGTGGCAGGCGGCGCGGCGGCAGGGCAGGCGGCGGCAGCGTGCAAATCCTTTGCGCTGCGCCGCCGCCGCACATACATACATTTGAAGACCCTCCTGACCACCAACAACATCTGTATCTCTGGCAGTGAAGAAGGCTCAGCAGCTGCCTCTACTTCCTAAGTGCAGACTAGACGGGCAAGTGCTCCATCAACTTCATCAAATGAGCAGCGCCATTATCTCTACAGAGGAAACCATTGAGAGTATATCCCTTCCAGCTGCATCACTCTGTGGGGGTGAGAGCTTGCACTGAATACAACAGGAAAGCTCTTCAGCGCATAATTAACACAGCCGAAAGATCATTGGTAGTCACTCCCTCCCCCTGAAAGACATATACTCCAACTCTGCCTCTATCCACAAAGTTTACCCACAATTGTGGAGCTGCATGAAAGTCATCCAGCTCACAATTTGTTCAGCCTTCTGCCATCTGGGAAGAGGTGCAGGAGCCTCTACTCCCCACACTACCAGAAACAACAACAGCTTCATCCACCAGGCTGTTAGGATGCTGAACTCCTCTCCTCAGTCACCAGGCCAGCCAAGAAGATGACACAACCCCTCCCCAACGCATGTCCTTTGCACTACTATGCCATTTTGCACACTTTGATGCGTGCTTGGACTGCTATGACTGAACTGGCTTTGCACTACGAATGCCATTTGCACACTTCAAGTGCTGTTCTTTTTCTTGGATTAAACTGTCTTTTGCACCGCTATCATGCCATTTGCACTTCTCATGTTTGCTATGACCGAACTTTCTTTGCACTATCATGTCACTTGACTTGTCACTTAACTTAAATGTCTAATTTTTATTTTTTAGTTTACTTTAGTTTTATTAAACTACGTGTGTTTTTGTCTTCACCGTGGATGGAGGGAAACGTAATTTCGATTGCTTTGTTGTTTGGGACATATGAAAAATCGACAATTTAGCTGACTTTGACTTTGACTTTGACTTTGAAGACACTAAGAACCCTTTAGAACCATGCTCCCTAAACACACCTCTGATTAATGAAGACACTAAGAACCCTTTAGAACCATGTACCCTAAACACACCTCTGATTAATGAAGACACTAAGAACCCTTTAGAACCAGGTACCCTAAACACACCTCTGATTAATGAAGACACTAAGAACAACCCTTTAGAACCATAGTTTTTTCTGTTAATGTTGTTCATATTAAAATAGTTTGTGGCTAAGATAAATTGTGATATAACCTAAACTATGAAGTGATTATACTAAGAGCTGTTCCTAATATTTTGTCAATTTGGTGAGTCTGTGTATCAAGAACAGCTCCAGTATAGTTTATACATCACCAACACAAGTGAGTGTCCAAAATGAAAATAGATAAACTCCCTCTAATAAATTAAATTATAAAATTAGGGAATATGGCAAATGTGTGTATATATATCGTAATATGCTTATCGCAATGGCTTGCAATAACTGGTTCTATGAATAAAAGAGAAAGAGGAAATCACTCACCACTCTTTGTAGCTTTAATAAGAATTATTTCATTCATACACTGAAAACTAAGCAGTATTTTATTTTTACATTTGATTATTCAGTTTCTGTTGTTTAATAACCCTAATGTGGGATAACCTGAAACCCTAAACCTTTGTGGTTTACACTGATGTGCACTACAGTAAAACACTGATGTTCACTATGAGAAGTTGTAGGGATGTTCTCATGTCAGAAAATTTATGTGAAAACACATATGTAGGTAATATAATTTTAAATATATTTTAAAGATAATTTAATCTTTAAAGACCTATATAACATGAATGATTTTTCATGTAGTGATGTGTTTTCTAAAATCCTTTTCTAAAATTGTTTTTGTCTTTTTAAGTTTGGCAGACTGATCAGGTATGCCAGGCTGAATCATACCATGCCTGTCCTTCTGGTGTATTTTGATGTTGAGAGAGACCTTTCAACCCGACTACCGCCTTTCAAGAAAATCAATGATGCTTTGATGGATGTTCTGCACAGGCACCAGGACCATGGCTGGGGATCTTATTTGGTAGTCCTAATATTTGTGTATTGGCTTGCACGTGGACTGTCTTACAGAGTCACTGCCTGAGCGTTCCTCTGTGCCAAAATCCACCGCTGTGCACAGAATTGCTCTACAAAATTATGGACATTGCAGGTAAAGTGGATTTGTATCCACATCATGATGAACTTGAAGAAGTCGGGATTTGGACGCATGTCGTATACAGCATTTGACAAGGCTGTAGGGGCAATAGATAGATGCCATATTCGTATTAACGTCCCAAATCATAACAAACAGGACTATTTTAATTACAAACAATTCTATTCTATCCAAATGCAGTTTCATCTGTGACTCTTAGGGACGTTTCATCAACATCTTTGTTGGTTTTCCTGGCTCTGTACATGATATCCGTGTTCCTAAAAACAGCCCCACTTTATGTCAATTCTGGAGTACCCCCCACTCTTGCTTTTTTCTTCTTGGTGATGGAGGATATCCCTGCATACAGTCCCCCATATCCATCATCACACCCTACAAACTGCTACTTCAAGGAAGGATCGAGGAACGCCCAATCAAAGCCATGCACCTAGCGTCGGTTCAATTATCGAATGAAGCCTTTTTATGTGAGGACAGGCCCCCTGGAGGGCAACACTCTTCAACTTGTACCTGGCGTATTGTTCTACATTGTCAACTCATTTATTTTGTTATAAACTGTCTTCGCGAACTTTGTTTCAGTAAAAAAGAGATTTTTCTAAATGATAAATGTTTCTCTTTATTTGTGACACAGACTTTTACTGGTAAACAGAAATAATAATAATATAATAATAAATAATAATACATCTTTTTTTTTTATATTAGAACTAGCTAATTTCCAAATGTCTTGTCCAAAACCAAGAAATACAGCCAAAGTCCCTCTGAAACTTTAAATATAAATTCCATCACTCAATGGTGGTGTTAACACAATGAGCACTTATGCAGGAACAGCAAAACAAACAGAACATAACAGAACTAGAGGCAGGAAGTTATTACTTCTCTGTCATGTGGTCAACCAGCCTTCCAAATAAATCTAGCATCCTGGTCCATTTGCTGCTGAGACTTTTGGTGCCAAGCATTATCCCTTTCATTTTCTTTCCTTCTGTGTTTTCTAGCTCTGCCGCCAGAAGTCTCTAAGATAACCTACACTCTCACTCTTCCTCTTCTTCCTGGTCTGACATCAGTTGATGTACCTGGTTGATCACTCTGGGGGTCTGTGGAGTTTCCTGCTTGGAGGTCTGCTGTCTCTGCTGCTGTCTCTGCTCCTGTCTCTGTTGGAGAATTTGCTTCAACCTCTAACCCTCGCTGACAGGTGTTCTGGGGTCTCCTTCTACACTGCTGTTTCCGGATGAGAACAGATATACTGGCCTTTGACTGAGGGTCTCTGTGCCAATGGCTTCAATGCACAGCTGCATAGAAAATCCAACGAGGCAGCAGTGACCTCTCCTGCATCTGTCCCTGACCAAGTTTTTGGCAGTGATAAGTCCTTTGTAAATTGTAATAGTTATGAAGGGGAAATTAACATTATTTACATGGGTTTATATTCTATTATACATGGGTATACAGTGCCTTAAAGTATTCGCCCCCCCCCCTTGAACGTTTCACCTTTGCCACATTTCAGGCCCTCCAAACATAAAGATATAAAACTGTAATTTTTGTGAAGAATCAACAACAAGTGGGTCCCAATTATGAAGTGAAACGAAATTCATTGGCTATTTCAAACTTTTTAACAAATAAAAACTGAAAAAAGTGGGCGGCAAAATTATTCAGGCCCCCTTTTACTTTCAGTGCAGCAAACTCTCTCCAGCAGTTCAGTGAGGATCTCTGAATGATCCATTGTGTTGACCTAAATGACTAATGATGATAAATAGAATCCAGCTGTGTGTAATCAAGTTCTCAGATAAATGCACCTGCTCTGTGATAGTCTCAGAGGTCCGTGTAAAGAGAGAGAGCATCATGAAGAACAAGGACACACCACCAGGCAGGTCCGGAGATACTGTTGTGGAGAAGTTTAAAGCCGGATTTGGATACAAAAAGATTTCCAAGCTTTTAAACATCCAAAGGAGCACTGTGCAAGCCGTCATATAATATTGAAATGGAAGGAGTAGCAGACCACTACAAATCTACAAATAGACCCTCGCGCCCTCTAAACCTTCTTAGCTCATACAATGAGAAGACTGATCAGAGATGCAGCCAAGAGGCCCATGATCACTCTGGATGAACTGCAGAGATCTACAGCTGAGGTGGGAGACCTCGTTCATCAGGACAACAATCAGTCGTGATACTGCACAAATCTGGCTTTTTATGGAAGAGTGGCAAGAAGAAAGCTTCATTTCTTAAAGATATCCATAAAAGTGTCGTTTTAAAGTTTGCGCCAGGGGTGGACACACCAGGGAGGACACACCCAAACTTTTTGAAGAACACCAAACAGGGAAGAAGGTGCTGTGGTCAGATGAACCAAAATCGAACTTTTGGCAACAATGCAAAACGTTATGTTTGGCGATGTAAAAGCAACACAGCTCATCACTCTGAACACACCATCCCCACTTGTCAAACATGGTGGTCAGCATCATGGTTTGGGCCTGCTTTTCTTCAGCAGGGACAGGGAAGATGGTTAAAATTGATGGGAAGATGGATGGAGCCAAATACAGGACCATTCTGGAAGAAAACCTGATGGAGTCTGCAAAAGACCTGAGACTGGGACGGAGATTTGTCTTCCAACAAGACAATGATCCAAAAACATAAAGCAAAATCTACAATGGAATGGTTCACAAATAAACATATCCAGGTGTTAGAATGGCCAAGTCAAAGTCCAGACCTGAATCCAATCGAGAATCTGTGGAAAGAACTGAAAACTGCTGTTCACAAACGCTTCCATCCAACCTCACTGAGCTCGAGCTGTTTTGGCAAGGAGAAATGGGCGCAAAATGTCAGTCTCGCATGTGCAAAACTGATAGAGACATACCCCAAGCGTACTTACAGCTGTAATCGGCAGCAAAAAGGTCGCGACAAAGTATTAACTTAAGGGGCTGAATAATTTTGCACCCAATATTTTAGTTTTTTATTTGTTTAAAAGGTTTGAAATATCCAATAAATTTCGTTCCACTTCATGATTGTGTCCCACTTGTTGTTGATTCTTCACAAAAAATTACAGTTTTATATCTTTATGTTTGAGGCCTGAAATGTGGCAAAGGTCGAAAAGTTCAAGGTGGCGGAATACTTTCAGAGGCACTGTATATCCTATATTGTATTGGTTTATATTACCAATACAATATAAGCATTACAAAACACGTGGAAAGTGCAGTTACCTTTGTACTTTTCTTTAGGTTTTCCCACTTTTTTTACACTGCTGCTGGGTCACTTTCCCTTTTAGACCCATACCTTTTGATAATTTCCCTGAAAGACACACATTCATCCATCAGATGAGCAACAAACTTGTCTGCTCATGTTATGGCGCACGTCTAACTTACTCATATCCCTGGCTAGAGGCATTTCTGTGATCCGTGAATAGCCAGCTCATTCTTGCCCTTGAACTTTATAATATTGAATGTCAGCTCGTGACCCAGACAAAAAGAATGTGAAATCATTGTATCATACATATTATGTTGTATTATGTTATGTATCGCTCATATTCTGATTAAAAAACTATTTTCACTTACACTTAAAAATAATATCTTTCTCTCCATTTGGTTTTCCTCTTCCAAATAGGCGGAATAATTCTGCATAATTCTTCCTTTTTCTTCTGACTTCTCCCCATAGACAGTTTAAAGGGATACTGTGGTCGGACGCCGCTTTTCCCGGGCGCCCGACCATAGCAACTAATTTTACTCCCCTATTGGCTAGCTGTTCGAAACGCCACGACACTACAAGGATTCTGGGTAATATCCTCAAAGCAAAGTGAGGTCTGATGCGGACTTGCGTAAAGGGTGCAGTAAGTGCACTCATGAGCACCCCTGGAGAACACCATTAGAGGGTCCGGGACACCCCTTAGCGAGAACCCGCCGCATTGAGGGGCACAAGGGCCAAGTGCGGGAGCGTATGGGGGGGGGCAAGAACAACCCTTTTAGAACCATGCACCCGGCGCACGGACCCTTTTACCGGCACAACTAGTAAAAGTGGATTTGGACACGCCCTAAACACACACGGCACCAGCTTCCACGCGTGACCTTAGATCGTTAAAATAGGGCCCTGAAGCCTTTAAGTTGTAACCAGTTGTGTCTCTCTCTCTTTCTCTGTCTCTTTCTGTGTCTCTCTCTCTCTCTCTCTCTCTCTTTCCTCTCTCTCTAAGACTCTAAGAGCTGCGTGGCTCGGTCGCTGCTTAGCCTCTATGTGTTGCTGCTTTCTCTTGGACATCTTCTAAAACCTCTGGCCATCTGTAGCCATCAACACATCCAGAACTCTGTTTTAATTTGGGGAGAAGAACCTGTTTTATATCTCATATCTGTCTGTCTGGGTGTTTGGGGAGGAAGAAGCTGTTTTATATCTCATATCTGTCGTCTGGGTGTTTGGGGAGAAGAAGCTGTTTTATATCTCATACTTGTCTGTCTGGGTGTTTGGGGAGAATAACCTGTTTTATATCTCATATCTGTCTGTCTGGGTGTTTGAATGTTACTTCACTGTTGTGATGACTCTCATGACGTCCACATCTGATTTTATGGGAATGAGAGAAATAAAAAACATGAAGATAAAATAAGAGAGTGTGTCTGAATGTTTCTCAGTCCTGAGTGTAGGGATGATGTGTGGGCAAAGGATTACTTATTATCACTGGAAGATTTCTTTGATTTGAAGTAAACAAAAGTCTCAATAAATGTAGTAGTAGAAACAAGAAGAATAAAGAAATGTTCACAGATATAATTGCAATGATATATGTTTATTTGATTAAAAGGACAGAAACAAGAGAGAATCAGAAACATTAACCAGTTTATATTTATAGGAAAAAAAGATTCCTGTCTACAATTATTATATTATTATTATTGGGATGCAGATGAAATCAGTTTAAATCTATGAAGTGCTATGAAGACTTGTTTAAGACAACAAACTATGACTTTTAGTTTGATAGTTTGACTATCACAGACTATCACAAGCAAGCTATATATATATATATATATATATATATATAGATTAGTAGTTTTAGGTGTTGGTATACATATTCAGGGAGCAGGGCCGGTTCTAGCCCTTGGTACTTCTACGGAGATTGAGTTTTGTGCCCCCACTAGTCTCGCAGACCAGCTCTCCACAGCGCGTGTCAGCGATAGAGTAGCAATGTATGTTCATTTTAGTTTCTAGCTTCCATGTAAGTTAGACGGCACCAACATTTGGTCTAATCAGAACTGGTCTGGAAACCAAGAGGCCAGTGTTTTGTTTCCAGATCTGTGTGCATTGTGACTTATGATAGGGGGTCTGGGGTCCACCACCTGAAAATTGAGAATTTTTATGCACTTATTTTTCCCACCTTTTTCTGAAAACAATTTATACTGGAAATATCTTTATCTAAAAGGAAACATAGATTACAATCCAAATATAAAAACATAATGGAATATTTTGCCTAAGGTTCTCAGGCATTCTGTATTACTTTCATCTATTTATTCTCCTTTGGATCGATCTTTCTAATTATATCTGAGTCAGCAAACATGTAGCCTAGGCATCATTTACTTTTCCCACTTTTGCTTCTTTTGTTGAGGAAGTAACCACCTTAAATGTGCATATTAAAATTATTCACCTGAATGATACATGAATTCATTTTAATGAATTAATAAACCCCTGGCCTGTAATATTTCAGATGTGTTTGAGAACAAAGTTTTGAACATGAGCAGAAGCTCATGTTCAAAACTTTGTGCACATTCAAAATACAGTATATCTCATCTGTGTTCTCTGAGGTTTGGAGGAGTTGTGATATTTTGAGAAAATAAAGTGATAATACAATAAGCTATTACAAGAATAAAGTCACTATATTTCAGAAAAATAATCCACCTGCACCATAGTCTGCTGTGCAGCACGTGATATCTCTGCTGATACTGTAGATCTCAGACCTCCTGCCAGACTCAGAGCCCTGTTTGGGTCTCTGGTCTCTGAATGAGACAGTTTAGGGGAAGTGGCTGTAGGCTACACTGCTCTACATCGGAGGTGGAAACACAAAACTACGCAGAAATAGGCACACATCTGCTGCAGCATGCCCACAGCAGAGCGCCCATAGTCCTGATCCTCTGGCAAAAATGGTCTGCAGTGCTCTGCCTACTTTCCAGTTCCTCATCTCTCATTTCCACACTGTGCTCAGAGCTCCGCTTGCTGTCTTCACTCCCATCATCCTCAATCACATCTTCTCTATCATCTTTCTATGAAGGATACATTTGATATTAACATCTTATCCTAATTGTAACCTAATATAATAAAACACACTAAGATGTTAGTGTTACTTAACACCTTTCAGTCAAAATGGCTAAACATGGTTTGCTTTAATTTTGATATAAGCTCCCTTGTCTCAAATCCAAAGAGGATGATGAGGGGTCTGTTGCCCCTGGTGGGACAGTTTCTGAAACTGAGGGCCATGTGTTTACAATGTCAAAGGGAAATTTCACTTCTGGAAAGCTGAATATATCTTTAAATTGGGTCACTAATGTAGTAGAAATTTGAAAAGAAAATTGAAATTGGTGCCTTCTAGGCCGAGATATGGATGAAAGACACCAAATCCCAGAAATGCACTTGCTTTGCGCTGCTGTATGAGGCCACTCCCAAGCCACGCTACCCTTTACAGACAGACAGTGAGACGATCAACTCTGTTTTATTGTCATTTCAACCATATACACGAAAAAACGTTTCACCGTGGCTCAAGTGGTGTTACACATTTAAAACATGCTTTTTGCCACAGCTGATACATTATCCGGACTTCTTTCAGCGGATTGATTGATAGCTCCAGAGTGAACAGAACTGTGTCCATGGCAACGCTCTGCTATGCATGGCAACGGTTGTGTTATTCTTAGCAACAGTCTGTTATCAAGAAATAACAGACCGCGCATTCTACATTAGAATTCAACCAAGCCATGTAATAAAAGAAGGCTAACACATAGCTACTAGTATTAGCTCTTGGTGGGCTGTGGTATAAACATCGAGTATAAACACAGCCGTATTACTTTTGCGTGGGATGTAGCTAGAATTGTCGGCATTTTTACAGTCACAAACTCCAGCAGCAGTTAGCATTAGTTGGATACAAATCACCCCATTTCTGCACCAGGCAGTCCGGGGGTAACACAGCCCACCTCCACTAGTAGTCTTACCCGGTGACCGAGCAGCAGGCTGGATCGTCCACAGCAACAAAAACACAGCACAGCAGTCTCTGAACTCGCCGCTTGGAGTTTCGTTGAAGTTGGATGTAGTCCAGTTTGTTTAATGAGCGGACACTTGCAAGCAGGATTGGTGAACAGGTGGCTGGCTAGCGTTAGCTAGATCTCTGTGTGAAGATCTCTCCTGGACCACCAACACTGTATCTCTGGTGAAGAAGGCTCAGCAGCGTCTCTACTTCCTGCGCAGACTCAGACGGGCAAGTGCTCCATCACCCATCATGAGCACATTCTACAGAGGAACCATTGAGAGTATCCTTTCCAGCTGCATCACTCTGTGGGGTGAGAGCTGCACTGAATACAACAGGAAAGCTCTTCAGCGCATAATTAACACAGCCGGAAAGATCATTGGTGCGCCACTCCCCTCCCTGAAAGACATATACTCCACCCGTCTCATCCGCAAAGCGACCACAATTGTGAGCGATGAAAGTCATCCAGCTCACAATTTGTTCAGCCTTCTGCCATCTGGGAAGAGGTACAGGAGCCTCTACTCCCGCACTACCAGAAACAACAACAGCTTCATCCACCAGGCTGTTAGGATGCTGAACTCTCTCCCCTCAGTCACCAGGCCGTCAAGAAGATGACACAACCCCCTCCCCAACGATGTCCTTGCACTACTATGCCATTTGCACACTTTGATGCTGCTATGACTGCTATGACTGAACTGGCTTTGCACTACAATGCCATTTGCACACTTCAAGTGCTGTTCTTTTTCTTGACGAACTGTCTTTGCACTATCATGCCATTTGCACACTTCTCATGTTTGCTATGACCGAAACTTTCTTTGCACTATCATGTCACTTGACTTGTCACTTAACTTTAAATGTCTAATTTTTATTTTTTAGTTTATTTTAGTTTTATTAAACTACATGTGTTTTTGTCTTCACCGTGGGATGGAGGGAAACGTAATTTCGATTGCTTTGTATGTTTGGGACATATGAAAAATCGACAATTTAGCTGACTTTGACTTTGACTTTGACTTTGAAGACACTAAGAACCCTTTAGAACCATGCTCCCTAAACACACCTCTGATTAATGAAGACACTAAGAAC
>NW_024375551.1:0-10652 GCF_010015445.1 Perca fluviatilis | reverse complement strand
TGAAACGGACCGGTTTGCATTTGTTTTTGTGTTTAGCGGTGCGTTTGTCGGTTGGAGATGCGCCGGACGCCGCATTATTCCTATAGTGGGTGTTCATTTTAGGCCCGGCGGGTTTCGGTTTGGCGGAAGCTTTGGCACTTTGTGATTTGGCATTTGGCGGTTTTAGGCGGCTGTTTTAAGCGACGACTTCTTCTTACGGATTTAAGCTATTTCAACTGGACGGCGGCGGTTTCGGCTGTTCGGCGTTTACGCGCGGGTAGACCTGGATTCTTATAAGCGTCTTCCGATACGTTTTGGGACATGGCGGCTTGGTAGCGTTTCTTAAAACCATTTCAACTTTTAAAATATTCATCTCTCAATGGCGTGATGCAGGACTTCTTCAACTTTTTCTACTATTTATACTTTTGAAATATTCAGCTTTATATCACTTTTAACATTGAAGTCAATGAGAGCAGGCTTCAAATCAACCCAAATCCTCTTCGGCGGCGCGTATGCTTGCGTTAACGCGCAGTTGGTTTAAACTTCGCGGTTCACAAAATATTCAAATTATTAGGGTGTGCTCAGTGTTTGATATCTTTACAGTTTTATTTAAGCGGTTTCGGTTGAAGTGAAATTCAGGAAATTTATCGATTCAGGCGGGTTGGCGGAATTAAGGTGATATCATAGCTAGAGGGTGTAAGCGAAAAAAATTATATCCTAGTTCCTTGTCTATGCAATTGCTCTCCGCCCACAATATCATCTACTTTTATACACAATTTATACATCAAAATCTTAAATTATTTTGTCTGGTTTCGGAAGTTTTAACGGGTTGTGATATGTCTCTTATACTTTGGAGCTCCAATAGAAGGCTGCGATGGTGGCGGGGTGGCGACAAATGCGGTAAAGGGTCCTTCCCATATTTTCCAAGCTGAAAAGGCAAGACCAACCACTTTCGCCATCGCTGAAATGCCCCACATTTTATGTTTATAAATTTACACCGATCGTTCCACCGTCAGGTGCTCAGGATCACTTCATTTTGACCGATAGCAGTTAACCGTTTCGCAGCCTAAAGGGCTTTGTTTGAGCTTGCTCAGGTGTCACAACGATGCTCACGGTGTACTACAACAGATTATATTAAGACCCAGATTACTCTCGTTACCAGATCAAAGGAATGTTTACTCAGCAATACCCAGATGGTGGCCGATGACGCTTGCGGACGGTCTGCTGATTTGCTCGGGCTTTGGCGAGTCAACTAACTAGATAACTAAGTCATCAGTCTATATCATTTCGTTCCCTTCTATCCTGTCCTGACTCTGTCCTGTCTCCTTATCTGTCTATCTCCCTCCACTCCCTCTGTCATATCCCTCCCTCTTGTCTCCCTCTCTTTCTCTTTTCCTCTACGTACGGCACGACGCCATAAAGGTTGAACGTTCATCGCGCTCTTATGCATACGTTTCTTCCATATTAATATATTCACCTCTCAGCTCTTTAGGCTCCTTAAGCGTTTGTTTCTCGCCGGTGGATGTGAACGGTGGTATTTTGAGGTCTTTGAGCTTTCGGTCGTTTTGGTCCAGGTTTCATCTTTCTTTTCCCTCCTCATCTTTCCTCTCTTTATTCTCTTTCTCTCCTCTCTCGCCCTCTCTTCGTCTCTTTTTTCTCCTCCTCTCCTTTCTTCTCTCTCTTTCTCTCATGATACTTTCCTCCTCTTTCTTCTTATTTCAGATATTTCTTTTCCTAATATCTTTCACATCATCTCAGCTGGATTGATGGCACCGTTCTATACGGTGTATATATCTGATAATAATGAAAATATTTCTTCTTTCAGCCTTTTCAACTTTCCTGTCTTTAACGAAAGTATAAACGAGTATTAATTTGTTTCATATTTCTGCATATATGGGGTCATTATCAGTTAGGAAATCTCTCAGACCTCCACAATGTTCTACATATTTTGTCATTATTCAATAGCACAAAGCCAGCAGTTCAGTTGCTTGTCGGCTTTTTAACTTTTAATGAAATTCCTTACTTATTAAAGGAAGTTTCGCTTTTTCAACTATTTTCCTTTCTTCCAAACATTTGTTGCGGGTTTGTGAGCATATTCAACCAAAGTTTAAGCTTTGAATTCCAGCTATTCAGCATTCCCAGCATTTTCTGCAGGAAATGCATTTCCTGGATTCTTAACTGGCGATCTTCCGATACGTTTTTTGGCTCTCAGCGGCTGCGTAGCGTTTATTTGAAACCAGCTTTTCGGTATAACCATTTGGTGGACTTTATTTGACGCTTGCTTGTTTGGCGGGTATTTCGACTTAAGCTTTAACATTGAAGTCAATGAGAGCAGGCTTCGATCAACTGAAATCCTCTTCTGCTTCTTGCTATATCTCCCTCCTACATTCTTCCACCTACATATGTAGTTCAAACTTTAAACGGTTCACAAAATGTTCGTTGTTGGGGTTGACCGATTGTTATGTTTTGCGGTTTTCCGGCGGTTTAAAGGTTTGGTGATAATTTTCGGGAGTTTTGTGGATTGAGCGGAGTTATTTGGCAGGTGGATGCGTACGGAATAGAGAATTGTCGCGGTTTCGCCAATCTTTAATAAATTACTCTCCAGCCCCACAATATCACTTTATACACAATTTATACATCGCGTAGAGTATTTTGTCTGGTTTTAGAGCTTTTGTGGGTTGGCGTTGGCGATGGCGTAGACCGCAGATGATGAGGGTGGCGACGCAGCCGTAAAGGTCATGGCTGACTTCGTGGGCGGGACCGGCGAAACGGCTAATTGGCTGATGCTGCCCACATTTTTATGTTTATCCATATAAATTTTACACCGATCGTTCCACAAAATCGCCTTGGTGCTCAGGATCACTTCATTTTGACCGATAGCAGTTGCTCGATGCTCGCTTAGCCCTGAAACTGTTTGAGAGCTTACTCTCAATTCATCACAGAAAGTGCGGTGTGCTACAACGGATTTTCTTCAAGATAGATTACTTCTCGTTGCAGATCAAAGAGATGTTTAACCTTTTGACCTTGGCTAACCCGCATTATGCCTACGAACAATTCTACCGTTACCAGAGCTTGCCGGAGTCTTCCGCTAAGATAACTACCAGTCATCAATTCTATATCGGCTACGTCCCGCTTCTATCTGTCTGTCTGGCATCTGCTCTCATATCTGTCTATCTCCCTCCCTCCGCTGCTCTGCTTATCCCTCCTCTGTCTCCCTCTCTTATGCCTGCCTCCATCATTTGGCTGGCACAACTTCGCCATAAAGGTTGAACGTTTTAGATGCGGCTGGCCTTGACCTGGTTTAACCGTCCGGCCTTGTCGCATATAAATTGCTTTTGAACTCGCTGCTTGTTTGTTTCTACATAATGGATACTAGCGGTATTGATACCAGGTCTTTTGAGCTTAGAGGCGCGGGTCGGTTTTGAGATTAAAGAGTTTGTAGCGGCTTGCATATATATATAACATAACGTTTATGCTTTAACCATATGTTTATATGGCCGTCTCTTTTCTCCTCTCACAACCTCTCTTTCTCTGCATTCAACTTCCTCTCCTGCTAGCGTTCGGATGACTGGCGCTTCCCTAATATATTTGCTCCTTATTCTCAGCAGGATTAGAGAATGCGCACCGTTTCTATACGAGTACTCTATCAATGTATATAGAAAATAACTACTAGCTTCGGCGGCACCGGGACATATTTTTCGATACGTTGGCAATTGGTTTTGTTTGTTTTAGCAGCGGTGTTGTCGGTTCGATGCCTTTAGACCCTCCCCACAATGTTTCGCATATTTTGTATTCTTCAATAGCAGGATTTCAAAGTTTACGCTTTACCGGCTTTTAACTTTTTAATGAAATTCATACTTATTAAAAGCAGGATTTCAGCTTTTCAACTATTCTTTCTATTCAACTTCTTCTTATGGATTTAAGCTACTTCAACTAGTTTAGACTTTACTTAATTCAAGCTATTCAGATTCCCTTTTACTGCAGGAAATGCATTTTCTGGATTCTTAAAGCGTCTTCAAATGCGTTTTGGCTCCTGTATAACTTCTGCATACTTTCAACCATTTCAGACTATTTTCTTACAAATATTCATCTCTTTCAGCTAATGATGGGACTTCTTCAACTTTTTTTCTACTATTTATACTTTTTAAAATATTTCAGCTTTTTATCACTTTTTAATGTTGAAGTCAATGGGCAGAGCTTCAACCTTCAAATCACTCTTGCTCTTCATTACCCCTACATTCTTCCCCACCATGCTTTAAGCGGTTCTAAAATATTTCAGGTGGGGTGTGCTGTGTGTGTATGTTGTTTGTGGAGGTTGAGTTTTGGTGGGGAATTTGAAATTTTATGTGATTAAACAGAGTGTGTTTAAAACGCTGCGGTGCGGGTTGTAGCTGTAAGAGGTGAAGTTGAGAATTATCTTAGTTTTGTCTGTGCTAAAATTGCTCTCCTCATATCTACTTTTTAACGGTAAAGCGTGGGTGTATAGTTTCAGAAACTTTGCTAGGTTAAGCTGATGTAATGTATGCGCTTGGGTCAACCAGCTTCCATCTGAGTACACTTTTCTTTCCGGATATAAAGGTCTTATTTTCCAGCAAGAGCATCAACCTTCTTAGTCGCTGTACCTTTTATGTGTTTATCCATATAAATTTTACACATCGTTCTACTTCCTTCTTGTCACTTCATTTGACTAGCCTTAGTTATCGTTTTACGCCTGGGTTTGTTTGAGACTTGCTCTCAGTGTGTAGAGGTCTTTCTCGGTGTGCTACAGCCTATTAGTGTGCTACTCTTGCGATTCAAGGTGAACTGGTTGCTCCGCGTACATTACCTTTATACATATGATACTCGGTGGGTAACTTAGCTCTAATATGATCTTATTATTTTTTTCATTATCTCTCTCTTATCATGTCTCTTCATCTGCTCTGTCTCCCTCCCTCCCTCTGTCCCTGTATCCCTCCACTCTTGTCTCCTTCTCTTTCCCTCTACCCCACTCCTTCTTCTTTACCTCTCCCTCCTATTTGTGATTTCATCACATCGTGTCTAAGCCCGTTTCCTTTTCAATCCATACACCTCTCTCGCTCTATAGATCTGTTTGTTTTTCTCTACGTGGATATGAACTGATAATATCTAAAGTCTTTTAACTTTCAGTGCTTATCCAATTTGATTAAGGTTGTAGCGTGCCTTTCCTCTCCTCTCTTTGCTCTCTCCTTTATCCTTTCTCTCATCTCTCTTCTCTCTTCACGTCTCTTCTCTCTCCTGCTCTCCTTTCTTCTCTCCTTTCTCTAACACCTCACTTTCTTCTTGTTTCCAGACCTATTCTTTTCACCTAATATATTTCACATCTCATCTCAGCTGGATTGATGCTTTTTGTTCTATGCAGTGTATATATCTGTTAATAATAGAAAATATTTCTTCTTTCAGCCTTTTTAACTTTCATCTTTAACAGTATAACAGTATTAATTTGTTTGATATTTCTGCATATATGAGTTTATCAGTTAGAAAATCACTCCAGACCTCACAATGTTCTACATATTTTGTCATTATTCAACCTTTCAAGCCAACAAGTTCAGTTTAAGCATAAACTTTTAACTTTTAATGAAATTGCATACTTAATAAACGGATTTCCAGCTCTTTCAACTATTTTCACTATTTCAACTTCTTCTACCGGAGTTTAGCTATTCAACCAGTTTAGCTTTAGTAATTCAGCTATTCCAGCATTTCCACGCGATTTTCTGCGGGAGGAAATGCACTTTCTGGATTCTTATAGACGTCTTCGATGCGTTTTTTGTAACTCTGCTTAACTTCTTATGTCAGTTATAAACCATTCAACCTTTTAAAATATTCATCTCTTTTCAGCTAATGATGGGATTTCTTCAACTTTTTCTACTATTTATACTTTTTAAAATATTCAGCTTTTATCACTTTTTAACATTGAAGTCACCGAGAGTGAGGCAAGCTTCAAATCCTCATCTCTTCTGCTTCAACATGCTATCTCCTCCTACATTTTCTTCCACCTACAGATGTGATTCAAACTTTAAACCGGTTCACAAAATATTCAGGTATTCGGGGTGTGCTCAGTGTTTTGATATCTTTACAGTTTTGGAAAAAGCCGTTCAGGTTTGGTGATAATTTCAGGAAATATTTATACTGATTAAACAGAGTGTGTATTTGAAGCTTGAGTTGGGTGATGTCATAGCTAGAGGTGTGAAGCTTCGAAAAAATTATCTTAGTTCCTTGTCTGTAAAATTGCTCTCATACCCACAATATCTACTTTTTATACACAATTTTATACATCAAAACGTAGATATTGTATTTGTCTAGTTTCAGAAACTTTGCTGGAGTTAAGCGGATATGTCTTGGTTATGCTTTGGGCTCAGCAAGCTTCCAAATGATGAGAGTAACACATTTTTTCCTCATCGCGTAATGATAAAGTCCTTCATAATTTTCCAGCGAGCAGAACCAACCTCCACTTTCTTCAGCTGATATGCCCACATTTTTATGTTTATCCATATAAATTTTTTACCCGATACGTTCACAAAGTCCTTGTGGTGCTCAGGATCACTTCATTTTGACCGATAGCAGTTATCGTTTTAAGCAGCCTGAAGGCTTTGTTTGAGAGCTTGCTCTCAGTGTCTGAAGATGCTCGCGGTTGCGACAGCAGACATATAAAGACCAGGTGCTATCGTTACCAGATCAAAGAGATGTTTACTTACTTATTGCCCAGGCCCTTAGTAACCATAACAACCCTTTCACAGACAGTCTACTAATTACTCCAGGCTTGCTGTAGGGTCAACTAACTAGACTAACTATGATCATCAGTCTATATCATTTCGTTCCACTCTTCTGTCTGTCTGGTGCTCTGTCTCCTTATCTGTCTGTCTCCCCTCCCTCCGCTGTCTTTATCCCTCCCTCTTCTTTCCCTCTCTTTCTCTATGCCTCCCTCCTTCCTTCTTCTTTCTCTCCCTCCAGGGTCATTTGTGATTTCATCCATGTATATAGCCGGTTCTTTTCAGCCAATATATCCACCTCTCAGCTCTTTAGGCGCATGCTTGTTTGTTCTCTGCAATGGATAGGACGTTAATAATACTAAAGAGTCTTTAAACTTTTCAGCCTTTTTAGTCAATTTTAGTCAAATTTGCTGTGTTTCTTTCTTTCCTCTCCTTTCCTCTCTTTATTCTCTTTCTCTCCTCTCTCTTCTCTCTTCCCGTCTCTTCTCTCCTGCTCTCCTTTCTTCTCTCTTTCTCTCATTACTTTCCTCTCTTTCTTCTTGTTCAGACCTATTCTTTTACCCTAATATATTTCACATCTCATCTCAGCTGGATTGATGCTTTTCGTTCTATGCAGTGTATATATCTGATAAATAAAGAAAATATTTCTTCTTTCAGCCTTTTCAACTTTCATCTTTAACAATATAACAGTATTAATTTGTTTCATATTTCTGCATATATGAGTCATTATCAGTTGGAAAAATCTACTCAGACCTCACAATGTTGCGTGTATGTCATTATTCAACCTTTTAAAGCCACCAGTTCAGTTTAGCATAAACTTTTAACTTTTTAATGAAATTCATACTTATTAAACGGATTTCCGCTTTTTCAACTATTTTCACTATTTCAACTTCTTTTACGTAGTTTAGCTATTCAACCAGTTTAGCTTTTGCAATTTCAGCTATTCAGCATTCCCACGCATTTTCTGCAGGAAATGCATTTTCTAGTTCTTATAGCGTCTTCCGTACGTTTTTTGGCTCTCTGTAACTTCTGCATACTTTCAGCTATTAAAACCATTCAACTTTTATATTCATCTCTTTCAGCTAATTCGACGGGACTTCTTCAACTATTTTATACTTTTAAAACTTATTTCAGCTTTTTATACACTTTTTTAACATTGAAGTCAATGAGAGCAGGCTTCAAATCCTTCAAATCCTCTTCTGCTTCAACATGTATCTCCTCCTACATTCTTCCACCTACATATGTGATTCAAACTTTAAACGGTTCACAAAGTATTCCAGGTATTCGGGTTGTGTGCTCAGTGTTTTGATATCTTTTACAGTTTTTGTGAAAAGCGGTTCAAGTTTAGTGATAATTTCAGGAAATTTTATCGATTAAACAGAGTGTTATTAGCGCTTGCTAGAGTGGGTGATGTCATAGCTAGAGGGTGAAGCTTCGAAAAAATTATCTTAGTTCCTTGTCTGTAAATTGCTCTCAGCCCACAATATCTACTTTTTATACACAATTTATACATCAAAACGTAGGTATTTTTGTCTAGTTTCAGAAACTTTGCTGGAGTTAAGCGATATGTCTTATGCTTTGGGCTCCAGCAAGCTTCCAAATGATGAGAGTAATACATTTTTTCCCTCATCCGCAGCAATGATAAAAGTCCTTCATATTTTCCAGCGAAGAGCAGAACCAACCACTTTCTTAAATCGCTTTGCCTGTATGTTTTTTTATTTTTATTCCATATAAATTTTACCCACGATACGTTCACAAAGTCCTTGTGGTGCTCAGGATCACTTCATTTGACCGATAGCAGTTATCGTTTCGCGCCTGAGGCTTTGTTTGAGAGCTTGCTCTCGTTGCTGAAGTGCTGCGGGTGCTACAGCAGACATATTAAGACCAGGTGCTATCGTTACCAGATCAAAGAGATGTTTATAAACATTGCCCAGGCCCTTAGTAACCATGACAACCCACTTACAGATCTACTGATTACTCCCAGGCTTGCTGTAGGAGTCAACTAACTAGACTAACTATGATCATCAGTCTATATCATTTGCGTTCCACTTCTGTCTGTCTGTCTGTCTGTCTCCTTATCTGTCTGTGTCCCCTCCCTCCCTCTGTCTGTATCCCTCCCTCTTGTCTCCCTCTCTTTCTCTATGCCTCCCTCCTTCCTTCTTCTTTCTCTCCCTCCAGGGTCATTTGTGATTTCATCCATGTATATAGCCCGTTTCTTTTCGCCAATATATCCACCTCTCAGCTCTTTAGGCTCATGCTTGTTTTTCTGCGCAATGGATATGGCTGATAATAATACAAAGTCTTTAAACTTTCAGCCTTTTTAGTCAATTTTAGTCAAAGTTGCTATCTTTCTTTTCCTCTCCTCTCTTTCCTCTCTCTTTATTCTCTTTCTCTCCTCTCTCTTTCTGTCTTTCTCTCCTGCTCTCCTTTCTTCTCTCTTTCTCTCATCACTTTCCTCTCTTTCTTCTTGTTCAGACCTATTCTTTTCACCTAATATATTTCACATCTCATCTCAGCTGGATTGATGCTTTTTCGTTCTATGCAGTGTATATATCTGATAATAATGAAAATATTTCTTCTTTCAGCCTTTTCAACTTTCATCTTTAACAGTATAACAGTATTAATTTGTTTCATATTTCTGCATATATGAGTCATTATCAGTTAGAAAATCTACTCAGACCTCACAATGTTCTACATATTTTGTCATTATTCAACCTTTAAAGCAAACAGTTCAGTTTAGCATAAACTTTTAACTTTTTATGAAATTCATACTTATTAAACGAGTTCCGGCTTTTTCAACTATTTTCACTATTTCAACTTCTTCTTACGGATTTAAGCTATTCAACCAGTTTAGCTTTAGCAATTCAGCTATTCAGCATTCCCACGCATTTTCTGCAGGAAATGCATTTTCTAGTTCTTATAGCGTCTTCCGTACGTTTTTTGGCTCTCTGTAACTTCTGCATACTTTCAGCTATTAAAACCATTCAACTTTTAAAATATTCATCTCTTTCAGCTAATGATGGGACTTCTTCAACTTTTTTTCTACTATTTATACTTTTTAAAATATTCAGCTTTTTATCACTTTTTTAACATTGAAGTCAATGAGAGCAGGCTTCAAATCCTTCAAATCCTCTTCTGCTTCAACATGTATCTCCTCCTACATTCTTTACACTTATAGATGTGATTAAACTTTGACGGTTTACAAAATATTCAGTTCTAATGTTTTATATCTTTTGAATGTTTGTTGTAAAAAGCGGTTTAAGTTTAGTGATAATTTCAGGAAATTTTATCGATTAAACAGAGTGTGTATTGCGCTTGCTAGAGTGGGTGATGTCATAGCTAGAGGGTGAAGCTTCCAAAAAATTATCTTAGTTCCTTGTCTGTAAATTGCTCTCCCCCCACAATATCTACTTTTTATACACAATTTATACATCAAAAGCGGTATATTTTTTCTAGTTTCAGAAACTTTGCTCAGTTAAGCGATATGTCTTATGCTTTGGGCTCAGCAAGCTTCCAAATGATGGAGTAACACATTTTTTCCTCATCCGCAGCAATGATAAAAGTCCTTCATATTTTCCAGCGAAGAGCAGAACCAACCACTTTCTTAAATCGCTGATATGCCCACATTTTTATGTTTATCCATATAAATTTTACACCGATACGTTCACAAAGTCCTTGTGGTGCTCAGGATCACTTCATTTGACCGATAGCAGTTATCGTTTGCGCGCCTGAGGCTTTGTTTGAGAGCTTGCTCTCAGTGTCTGAAGTGCTGCGGTGTGCTACAGCAGACATATTAAGACCAGGTGCTATCGTTACCAGATCAAAGAGATGTTTATAAACATTGCCCAGGCCCTTAGTAACCATGACAACCCTTTCACAGACAGTCTACTGATTACTCCAGGCTTGCTGTAGGAGTCAACTAACTAGACTAACTATGATCATCAGTCT
>NW_024375550.1:5000-7500 GCF_010015445.1 Perca fluviatilis | reverse complement strand
AACCCTTACCTAACCTTAACCATCACAACTAAATGTCTAACCTTAACCCTTACCCTCACCTTAACCATCACAACTAAATGTCTAACCTTAACCCTTACCCTCACCTAAACCATCACAACTAAATGCCTAACCTTAACCCTTACCCTAACCTTAACCATCACAACTAAATGTCTACCTAACCTTACTCTAACCTTAACCATCACAACTAAAGGCCTAACCTTAACCCTTACCCCTAACCCTAACCATCACAACTAAATGTCTAACCTTAACCCTTACTCTACCTTAACCATCACAACTAAATGTCTATTAACCTAACCCTAACTTAAACCATCACAACTAAATTCAACCTTACCACTCTAACAACATCACAACTAAATGCTACCTTAACCCTAACCTAACCTTAACCATCACAACTAAATGTCTAACCTTAACCCTTACTCTAACCTTAACCATCACAACTAAATGCCTAACCACCCCCACCCTCACCTTAACCATCACCACTAAATACCTAACCTTAACCCTACTCTAACCTTAACCATCACAACTAAATGCCTAACTTTAACCATCACAACTAAATGCCTAACCTTAACCATCACAACTAAATGCCTAACTTTAACCATCACAACTAAATGCCTAACCTTAACCACCACAACTAAATGCCTAACCTTAACCATCACAACTAAATGCCTAACCTTAACCATCACAACTAAATGCCTAACCGCAACCATCACAACTAAATGCCTAACCTTAACCATCACAACTAAATGCCACTACTTTAACCATCACAACTAAATTGCCTAACCTTAACCATCAAAACTAAATGCCTAACCTTAACCCTTACTCTAACCTTAACCACCACAACTAAACGCTAACCTTAACCATCACAACTAAATGCCCAACCTTAACCCTTACTCTAACCTTAACCATCACAACTAAATGCCTAACTTTAACCATCACAACTAAATGCCTAACCTTAACCACCACAACTAAATGCCTAACCTTAACCCTTACTCTAACCTTAACCACCACAACTAAAACGCCCTAACAACCATCATCAACTAAATGCTTAACCTTAACCCTTACCTAACCTTAACCATAACCTAATTCTAACACTAATCCTAAAACCAAGTCTTAACCCTCAAACAGCCCTTTAACCTTGTGGGGTCCAGCATTTTGGCCCCATATCGCATGGACCCGACAAGTATACTGGACTCCGGTTTTGGACCCCACGAATATAATTAAACAAGAACACACACACAGACACACACGCAGCACACACACCGCACACATGCAAGACGTATACACGCCAGCTTACACAACAGCGTGCGACGCAACGCGCCTTGCGCAAGCACACACGAGCGCACTCACACACACACACACACACACCATATATATACATACATACATACACACATATATATATATATATAATAATAATAATAATAATAATGAATATTATATAGCTTTCATATATATATATATATATATATATTACTCAGTACCCTATCAGCATTGCACATCCTATAATCATGATGGTAAGTACACAAATATTATTTAGTTGTATTAGTCACATATACATCACTGCAAATATATACATACACACACACACACTACACACAAACATACATACACAATATATATATATAATAATATAAATTGAATTTATATGCGGCTTTTCATATATATTGTACGGTAACCCAGTCTTGCCATCCTATAATCATGATGTGGTGGGGCCACAAATATTTTAGTTGTATTAGTCACACATACATCACTGCAGCCAATATATACATACACACACACACACACACACACACACACACACACACACACACACACACACACACAACACACACACACTTTCCTCACAATCACAGAAGAACAGAAGAGAACCCATCCTCCCACTCGGATTGCACTTCATTTTCATAATTGCACATATCCCATTAACTCATGCTGTGGTCAATAACTTCTGTATTCACAATGCCCAATTGCATAATACAATATCAAATATAACATAACATATTATACAAATAAATATATATATATATATATATATGTATAGTATATATATAACTGTTTTAAAATAGTATCTGTTTAATTTAAATCTTAATTTTTATTCCTTGTTATTCTTTTTTTTTTTTTTTTTTTTCCTTTTTTTTTTTTTCCCTCCCCTCTCTCCCTCCCTCTCCCTCCCTCCCTCCCTCCCCTCCCTGTTTATGTTTCCCTTCATCTCGAGTTGTTTCTCTGCTCGTATCAATATTGTTCGCCGCCTGCCGATCAATACGCAGGAATAAAAAAAACTTTACCAACCCAATCAATTACTCCCACTTCATTTTCATAACTCGACTCCATCGTCACGACAACAGCCGCGATGCTGCCTGTCTCCGGGGACACGTCCTCCCCCCTCCCTCCCCCCTCCCTCCTCCCTCCCCCCTCCCTCCCCTGCATTAAGTGCCCAATCGTTAGCGAGGGATCGGATTCTGCCGTGATGGACGTTACAGCA
>NW_024375549.1:0-10982 GCF_010015445.1 Perca fluviatilis | reverse complement strand
TCGGCGTTCGGAGACAGCAGGACGCTGGCGGCTGGGTTCAGGTGAACAACGTCGTCAGGGTCCGGGCAGGAAATACAATCACACACGAGAGGAGAGGACCACAGCTGAAGGAAACACTCCTCTCAGGTGATCCACAGAGGTGTTCGCTTACTGTAGGGGTGTGTGTGTGTGTGTGTGTGTGTGTGTGTGTGTGTGTACTGTATGTGTCTGTACTATATGTGTGGGTGTACTGTATATGCGTGTTTACTCTATGTGTGTGGCTGTGTGTGTGTACTGTATGTGTCTGTGTGTGTACTGTATATGTCTGTGTGTGTACTGTATGTGTCTGTGTGTGTACTGTATGTGTCTGTGTGTTACTGTATGTGTCTGTGTGTGTACTGTATGTGTCTGTGTGTGTACTGTATGTGTCTGTGTGTGTACTGTATGTGTCTGTGTGTGTACTGTATGTGTCTGTGTGTGTGTACTGTATGTGTCTGTGTACTGTATGTGTCTGTGTGTGTACTATATGTGTGGGTGTACTGTATATGCGTGTTTACTGTATATGTGTGGCTGTGTGTGTGCGTGTACTGTATGTGTCTGTGTGTGTACTGTATGTGTTTGTGTGTGTACTGTATGTGTGTGGCTGTGTGTGTGTACTGTATGTGTGTGGCTGTGTGTGTACTGTATGTGTCTGTGTCTCTGTGTGTGTGTGTGTGTGTGTCTCTGTGTGTGTGTGTGTGTGTTGTGTCTCTGTGTGTGTGTGTGTGTGTCTCTCTGTGTGTGTTTGTGTGTTCTCTCTGTGTGTGTGTGTGTGTGTTTCTCTCTGTGTGTGTGTGTCTCTGTGTGTGTGTGTGTGTGTGTGTGTGTGTGTGTGTGTGTGTCTCTGTGTGTGTGTGTCTCTCTGTGTGTGTGTGTGTGTGTGTGTGTGTGTGTGTGTGTGTGTGTGTGTGTGTGTGTGTGTGTGTGTGTGTGTGTGTGTGTGTGTGTCCCATATCACAGAGGCTGATCAGTCCGAGGCCTTTGTGTCAAATGAAAGGAAACCTCTCACCAGACCAGCGAGGGGAGACTTCTCGTTACACAACAACCACCACCTTTGATTCTGGTCCAGTGTTAAACAAGCTGTTTAGGAATTATCATTAAAGGAATACCGGGGCTCGACATTAACGGGCTGTCAGAAGACAGAGCACAGCAGCAAACCATCGATAACATGTTAGCTCATAAATGCTCTGGTAACCTGGCTATGTAGCCTAGCTGCTTCGCTATGCTTACAATGAAATGCAATGTCCGAACATGCTAGCGATTAGCCTGTCGGCTAGCTGAATCATTTTGAGTGCTTAAAGCGCCCATATTATGCTCTTTTTCAGGTTCATAACTGTATTTTAAGGTTGTACCAGAATAGGTTTACATGGTTTAATTTTCAAAAAGCACCATATTGTTGTTGTACTGCACAGCTCTCTCTCACTGCTGCAGATCCTCTTTTCACCTGGTTTCTGTTTTAGCTACAGAGTGAGACCTCTTTTCTTCTCCTTCTTCTGTACTATCTTTGATTGCACTCGCACATGCTCAGTAGCTCAGATGTAGATCATGTCAGCTAGCTAACTCTAGAGACAGTAAAAGAAAGGCTGTTTCTCCAACGTCAGTTACAAGGCAGGATTAGCTGGGAGACTTCTTCTAAATGAGGGCGCACATGGAAGTAGTTCTTTTGGAGATTATGGTGAACTTGTGTGTGTTGTAGCAGTGCTTTGCTATTGAGAACGACGTAGCATGCTAGCATTAGCGTTAGCCGGCTAGCGCTAGCATTAGCCGGCTAACGCTACGAGCTAACGGTTGTGGTTAGCCAGCTCAAATCTCAAAGTAATGAGAAAATGTAAAATATTGGTTCTGTATCTCAATATATTTACTTAATATCTTATTGGTTCTGTTTCTCAATATATTGACTTAATATCTCAAAATATTGGTTCTGTATCTCAATATATTGGTTCTGTATCTCAAAATATTGGTTCTGTATCTCAATATATTGGTTCTGTATCTCAATATACTGACTTAGTAACTCAGAATATTGACTAAGAATCTCAAACCAATGAGAACATTTCAAATATTGACTGACAATCTCAATAAATTCACTCAGCATCTCAAAGTATCGACTTAGTATCTCAATATATTGACTTAGTATTGCCTTAGTATCTCAATATATTGACTTAGTATCCCAATATATTGACTTAGTATTGACTTAGTATCTCAATATATTGACTTAGTATTGACTTAGTATCTCAATATATTAACTTCTGCACAACATATTACTTTGGATTATGGAGTCTGGAGATCCTTTTTTCTTGTTGAAGGGGAAAGTATGTTTCTACTGTTTCAACTGAAATGCATTAACGCTGATAGTGTTTGGATGCTTTCAACGGTTTGTTCAAATTCTGCATTAGCAAAACAATTTTCTTTTTACCCAGACAAGTGACTTTTGTGCAAGCACTTTGACAAGTGAAACGTAAATGTACTTTTCCAAAGGACAAGTGCATCAAAAGTTAATTTCAAGCCCTGGAATATGCCACCATTGGTTGAAATAAGGTTATTCACCTACAGTCTCCTCTATATTTGTATAGGTGGGCAAACACATTTGTGTCTCAGTGCATGCATTAAGTCTTAGTCCGGCAGCCACGCTGCTAGCTTAGCTTAGCATAGTGAATGGAATCCTATGTTGCCGGTTAGCATATCATAAGTAAAAGTGAGCCAACAACAACATAGTCTGTGTCTGTGTGTGTGTGTGTGTGTGTGTGTGTGTGTGTGTGTGTGTGTGTGTGTGTGTGTGTGTGTGTGTGTGTGTGTGTGACACACACACAGTGACAGACACACACACAAAGTGACACGCACAGTGACAGACAGACACACACAGTGGAGAAAACTCTGCATACATTGGGTCATAATGACCACACTTCCTTCCTTATATCAGCAGAACATTTCCCCCCCACCCCCAGGCTTATCTCTGCTGTCGCCATGGTGCCAGACAAATACTTTACGAGCTACGACAGACCGGGGAAACCATGTTTTCTGCCGAGCTGACATAGAAAACTGACTCATAATTCCCAACACTAACCACTGACCCAAACATCTCCAGCACTGGTTATCTACACACATAACACCACACACACACACACACACACACACACACACACACACACACACACACACAACTACTGACCCACACATCTCCAGCACTGGTTATCTACACACATAACACACACACAACACTAAGTACTGACCCACACATCTCCAGCACTGGTTATCTACACACATAACACACACACACACACACACACACACACACAACACTAAGTACTGACCCACACATCTCCAGCACTGGTTATCTACACACATAACACACACACACACAACACTAAGTACTGACCCACACATCTCCAGCACTGGTTATACACACACACACACACACACACACACACACACACACACACACACACACACACACACACACACACACACACACACACACACACACACACACACACACACACACACACACACACACACACACACACACACACACACACACACACACACACCTTGTATTTTCTCACACTAATGACACACGTACAGTACTGTCTGTTCTTGGATTTTGTGAAATAAATTTCTAAATAAATGCGACTTATAGTCCGGAAAACATGGTAATCGATTACCAAAATAGTCGCCAATTAAGGCTGTTTTCACACAAAAAAAACCTGATAAAGCCCAGCTGTTGTAACAACTGTCTTTATAATCCATCTTTCTAATAAACTGTCTGTACACTTACAAAGTTCTTAATGCTTGTGTCTACATGTAGGGACCCTCGTGATGCTACCGTGGAAGTGTGGTGATATTTTGAGCCTCGTTAGTGGTAGAAAATAGTGATTTAGCGTCTGCCCCGACAGCTAGCGCTAGCAGCTAACCACCGGTTTGCGGTAGCTTGTTTCAAGCTGTCACTACCCAAAGTGAGTAGAGTGCAGATGTGAGTCGCGCATGCTCAGATTTAAACTGTTTACGGCATAACGTGTCTTACCGAAATTTGTGAAATCTGTAAAATAATAAACGTTTCTCTTGACATACAATAACAGAAGATGGAAATAATTTCAAAAACGTGTTAGCTATCTATGATTGTTTGGTTGCTAACGTTAGCTCAAAATGCCATTCAAGTGACAGCCTTTGTTGTGTCTGATTGCTAACTTGTAGCTAGCAGTGTTTGATTGCTAACGTTAGCTCAAAACGCCATTCAAGTGCAAGCCTTTGTTGTGTTTGATTGCTAACATGTAGCTAGCAGTCATTTCAAAAACGTTTTAGCGATCTATGATTGTTTGATTGCTAACGTAAGCTAAAAACGGCGTTAGCATCTTGTAGGCTACTTGTCGCAAAGTGACGAATGCGCAACTCACATCTGCACTCTACTCACTTTGGGTAGTGACACAAGCTAGAGACACATTAGATCAGCATGGAAACGTCCCAGAGAACGATAAGAACATTGAACATTTAAAATTTAAAAACAGCCTATTATGTAAGTGTGCGCCAGTGTTAACGTGCGCTGATGACCTCATCTGTTGACATTTCTGAAGGTCTTCCTACAGTTGCTTAATAAAAGCTTTCACACAAAACACACGTACAGTACCGGTCAAAAGTTTGGGGTCACTTAGAAATGTCCATTCCAGACCGAATACCAGCTGAGATCAGTTGCGTTGTTTTTTATTCAGGGCAGCAGTTTTCAGATGACATTATGAGCTTACATAATTGCAAAAGGGTTCTCGACTGTTGTAGAAAGAAGTGGCTGAAGAAACGCTTGAAATTCCATGCTTTTTGGTCTAAACGTCATACCCAAATTAAAAGTGGTCCAGCTCCCGTATACTTTGACACTCTTGGGTGTGCCTGATATCATTGGAAAGGAAACACTCAAGTGTTTGTTCCAAGTGTCAGGGTGATTCTAGGCCTTACTGACAGAGTTACAGAGGCTAGAATGGAGGGTTTTTATTTCCGTCCAAGTCCTACATCTGTAAAATGATTAGAATACACTGTTGTAAACACATCCGGCAGGTGACAGACAACACAGGGCATTAGCCACATGTCTCAGCTTACTACAGAAACAATCCAGAAGCCAAAAGACTCAAAACTGGATTTTACAGGATTTGTTTTCTACAGATACAGTACAGGCCAAAAGTTTCTCATTCAATGCGTTTCCTTTTTAATTTCATGACTATTTACATTGTAGATTCTCACTGAAGGCATCAAAACTATGAATGAACACATATGGAATTATGTACTTAACAAAAAAAGTGTGAAATAACTGAAAACATGTCTTATATTTTAGATTCTTCAAAGTAGCCACCCTTTGCTTTTTTTATTAATAAGGGAAAAACTTCCACTAATGAATCCTGACAAAGCACACCTGTGAAGGTAAAACCATTTCAGGTGACTACCTCATGAAGCTCATTGAGAGAACACCAAGGGTTTGCAGAGTTATCAAAAAAAGCAAAGGGTGGCTACTTTGAAGAATCTAAAATATAAGACATGTTTTCGGTTATTTCACACTTTTTTGTTAAGTACATAATTCCATATGTGTTTTTTTCATAATATGGCCACTTTAAAAATTTCCCATGACATGGTGCTCTTTGGATGCTTTTACAGTGCCTTGCGAAAGTATTCGGCCCCCTTGAACTTTTCGACCTTTTGCCACATTTCAGGCCTCAAACATAAAGATATAAAACTGTAATTTTTTGTGAAGAATCAACAACAAGTGGGTCCCAATTATGAAGTGGAACGAAATTTATTGGATATTTCAAACCTTTTAAACAAATAAAAAACTGAAATATTGGGCGTGCAAAATTATTCAGCCCCCTTAAGTGAATACTTTGTAGCGCCACCTTTTATGCGATTACAGCTGTAAGTAATTGGGGTATGTCTCTATCAGTTTTGCACATCGAGAGACTGACATTTTTGCCCATTCCTCCTTCCCAAAAACAGCTCGAGCTCAGTGAGGTTTGGATGGAGAGCGTTTGTGAACAGCAGTTTTCAGTTCTTTCCACAGATTCTCGATTGGATTCAGGTCTGGACTTTGACTTGGCCATTCTAACACCTGGATATGTTTATTTGTGAACCATTCCATTGTAGATTTTGCTTTATGTTTTGGATCATTGTCTTGTTGGAAGACAAATCTCCGTCCCAGTCTCAGGTCTTTTGCAGACTCCATCGGTTTTCTTCCAGAATGGTCCTGTATTTGGCTCCATCCATCTTCCCATCAATTTTAACCATCTTCCCTGTCCCTGCTGAAGAAAAGCAGGCCCAAACCATGATGCTGCCACCACCATGTTTGACAGTGGGGATGGTGTGTTCAGGGTGATGAGCTGTGTTGCTTTTACGCCAAACATAACGTTTTGCATTGTTGCCAAAAAGTTTGATTTTGGTTTCATCTGACCACCGCGACCACTTCTTCCACATGTTTGGTGTGTCTCCCAGGTGGCTTTTGGCCAAACTTTAAAACGACACTTTTATGGATATCTTTAAGAAATGGCTTTCTTCTTGCCACTCTTCCATAAAGGCCAGATTTGTGCAGTATACGACTGATTGTTGTCCTATGGACAGAGTCTACCACCTCAGCTGTAGATCTCTGCAGTTCATCCAGAGTGATCATGGGCCTCTTGGCTGCATCTCTGATCAGTCTTCTCATTGTATGAGCTGAAAGTTTAGAGGGGGACGGGGTCTTCGTAGATTTGTAGTGGTCTGATACTCCCTTCCATTTCAATATTATCGCTTGCACAGTGCTCCTTGGGATGTTTAAAGCTTGGGAAATCTTTTTGTATCCAAATCCGGCTATAAACTTCTCCACAACAGTATCTCGGACCTGCCTGGTGTGTTCCTTGTTCTTCATGATGCTCTCTGCGCTTTGGGACATTCGCAGCAGGTGCTTTCTGAGACTTTCCGCACAAGCTGGTTTCTATTTATACGAACAGACGTTCGACTCTACGGATTCTAGCCGATCATTAGACATTTAGTCACAATTCAACATTCGAGATCCTCACTGAACTTCTGGAGAGTTTGCTGCACTGAAAGTAAAGGGGCTGAATAATTTTGCACGCCCACTTTTTCAGTTTTTTATTTGTTAAAAAAGTTTGAAATAGCCAATAAATTTCGTTCCACTTCATAATTGGGACCCACTTGTTGTTGATTCTTCACAAAAAATTACAGTTTTATATCTTTATGTTTGAGGCCTGAAATGTGGCAAAAGGTCGAAACGTTACTTTCGCAAGGCACTGTATATAGGCCTTAGTGGTCCCCTAATACTGTATCTGAAGTCTCTTTATATAGACCTTAGTGGTCCTCTAATATTGTATCTGAAGTCTCTTTTATATAGACCTTAGTGGTCCTCTAATACTGTATCTGAAGTCTCTTTTATATAGACCTTAGTGGTCCTCTAATACTGTATCTGAAGTCTCTTTTATATAGGCCTTAGTGGTCCCCTAATACTGTATCTGAAGTCTCTTTTATATAGACCTTAGTGGTCCCCTAATACTGTATCTGAAGTCTCTTTTATATAGACCTTAGTGGTCCCCTAATACTGTATCTGAAGTCTCTTTTATATAGACCTTAGTGGTCCTCTAATACTGTATCTGAAGTCTCTTTTATATAGACCTTAGTGGTCCCTAATACTGTATCTGAAGTCTCTTTTATATAGACCTTAGTGGTCCTCTAATACTGTATCTGAAGTCTCTTTTATATAGACCTTAGTGGTCCTCTAATACTGTATCTGAAGACTCTTTTATATAGGCCTTAGTGGTCCCCTAATACTGTATCTGAAGTCTCTTTTATATAGACCTTAGTGGTCCCCTAATACTGTATCTGAAGTCTCTTTTATATAGACCTTAGTGGTCCCCTAATACTGTATCTGGAGTCTCTTTTATATAGACCTTAGTGGTCCCCTAATACTGTATCTGAAGTCTCTTTCCCAAAATTCAGCCTTGGTGCAGAATTCCAGCCACTAGAGCCAGTCCCACAATGAGCTTTCCTTAGGATGTGCCATTTCTGTGTCTGTAGCTATTGAGGAGGAGAGAGGGGGGGGGGGCAAGGTGGAGGGTGGGGGGGGCCTTGACCAACTGCCACTTTGCTCGTTTGAAAGCCATGATCTCTCTCTCTCTCTCATGGGTGGGCCAAATTCTCTGGGCGGGCAAAGCAGAGAAAGGGGAGGTAAACTTGTTCCTTATGACCTCATAAGGAGAAGGTTCCTGATTGGTCCATCTGAGCTTTCATTTTCTCAAAGGCAGAGCAGGATACCCAGGGCTCGGTTTACACCTATCACCATTTCTAGCCACTGGGGGGACCATAGGCAAGCTGGGGGAACTCATATTATTGTTAAAAAACCTCATAAAGTGATACTTTCATGCCCTGGGACCTTTAAAATCTCCCGTAGATCTTTGAGCTCGGAGCGCAGACTTACCGGAGCGGTGTGCCGGCGTGTCCCGGGTCGCTGCAGGTGGAGCGCCGGGAGTCTGAAGCCGGGGAAGAGGAGGAGGAAGAGGAGGAGTGGTTGGATGAATGTGAGGAAGAGGAGGAGGAGGTGCGGGTGGAGTCCAGGGCCCGGGACAGCAGCAGCGAGGACGGCATGCACAGCCATGTCTCCAGGTCTGAGAACTTGGAGTAGCTCAGCATCTCCAGAACACTGCGGGACAACACACAGCTGCTGAATGCATTATACGGACAGGGAAACACTGCAGACAGACAGACACACAGACAGGCAGACAGACAGGCAGACAGAAAGACAGACAGACAGACATGTCTCCAGGTCTGACAACTTGGAGTAGCTCAGCATCTCCAGAACACTGCGGGACAACACACACCGGCTGACTGTTTTATACTGACAGGGAAACACTGCAGACAGACAGACAGACAGACAGACAGACAGACAGGCAGACAGACAGACAGACAGACATGTCTCCAGGTCTGACAACTTGGAGTAGCTCAGCATCTCCAGAACACTGCGGGACAACACACACACACACACACCGGCTGACTGTTTTATACTGACAGGGAAGCACTGCAGACAGACACACAGACAGACAGACAGACAGACAGACAGACAGACAGACAGACAAATAAATAAACCAATAAAAGTGTCAAAAAACGTTTCAAAAAAGTGTAAGAAAAAGCGACAAAAAGTAACTTTTTTCTCTAAATATTTTGGACCTTTTTCCAAAATTTTGACTCTAAAATATTTTGACTTTTTTTTCTTAATATATTTTGACGTTTTCCCCAAAATATATCTACTTTTTTTTTTTTTTTTTTTTTAAATCAAATTATTTCAGCTTTTTCTCTAAATATTTCTACTTTTTTCATGAAAATCTAATTTTTTTTTTATCTTGATATATTCCAACTTTTTCTAATTTTCTCATCAGACGTGCACCCGTTCCACCAGAAGTTCCTTCCTGAGACTATTTAGCAGTCACTTTAGAGTTGGTTTCTCCTATCCCAGAATGCATCTGTGTTGCAGCCAGACCTTCCTCCACAGCGCTGTGGAGACAGAGCTGACAATGAGAGACTACAGCTTATCAGAAGTTAGAGTGATGGACTGACATTTCTCTAGAATTCAGATTTTTTTCTAAAATATTCCAACTTTTTCTAAATTATTTTGACTTTTTCCCCAAAATATTTAGACTTTTATTTCGCAAAAGATTTACACTTTTATTTCGCAAAATATTTTGACTTTTCTCCAAAATATTTCAATATATTACGGAGCTTAGCGGGTTAGGGTTAGGAGACTACAGCAGTGACTATTCAGAGTGAGACAGGAGTAGTAGTATGTTCCCTGTGTACAGCAGGAGTACAGTGAGGTACCTCTCCTCTCCCAGGACAGGAGTAGTAGTAGTAGTATATTCCCTGTGTATGGTAGTGGTAGTAGTAGTAGTAGTAGTAGTAGTAGTAGTAGTAGTAGTAGTAGTAGCAGTAGTACCTCTCCTCTCCTGGGACATCATCTTTCTCGTCTTCGTTTGGGAAGAGGCAGGACGTCCTGGAGTCTCGTGATGACAGCAAAACACAATTAGAGTCCACGGACATCTTCAGCCATATCTGGAGATCACAGACAGATGTCATTAGACAGACAGACAGACAGGCAGACCGACAGACAGACACACACAGACAGACAGACAGACAGACACACAGACAGGCAGGCAAACACAATCAGAGTCCACGGACTTCTTCAGCCATATCTGGAGATCACAGACAGAGTTCATTAGACAGACAGACAGACAGACAGACAGACATACATACACTGTAGATAGACAGACAGACAGGCAGGCAGGCAGGCAGAGAGACACTAGATAGATACATAGATAGATAGATACATTAGCTTGTTATTTAGTTGGTTAGCTTGTTTGTAACATTAGCTTGTTAGTTTGTTTAACTAAGATAGCTGGGAACATTAGAGAACTGGTAGTTTGGGTTAGCTGTGTGTGCGTGTGTGTCTGACAGACAGACAGACAGACAGACAGACAGACAGACGAGAGGTGGTGCTAATGTGACCACACGTGGCTAATGTTTGGGCTATCACTCATTAAAAGTGAAGGAACAGCCGGCGCGCCAGTAACAACACACAGAAAACACTGTTTAACTCCATTAAAGTCCGTGTCAGCAAACGGTCAAAAACATGCACGACTACGTATCTGTCTCTCTGTGTCTCTGTCCTTTCACACATCGCTTCCGTTTGTCAGTCAGCTGTGTTTAGGAGTTGAGTCAGAATGAGTCAACACACAAAAACGCCCCGCAACAGATTAGCTCCAGTTTACCGTCTCGGAGTCGTCCTTTTCCTGCAGCAGTAATGGAGCTTCTCCTTGTTTTCCCGGTGCAGCAACATCTGTTCAGACTGGGCTCCCGCCTGGTAACGTGTCTTTGTCCTGCCCTGTGTAAAACATCCCAAAATACTGCAACGAGCCGCGAGCCAGGCCCTAGCAGGGAGGCTGCGGGGAGCGGGCTCAGAT
>NW_024375548.1:5619-11504 GCF_010015445.1 Perca fluviatilis | reverse complement strand
ACGTTTTTGGGCTCAGTACTTGAGTAAATGTACTTAGTTCCTTTCCACCACTGCCTGTATAAAAACTATAAAACCCCACCCGTCTGGGACTCCACGCAGCTTAAAACAAGCATAAAGTTGCTTCATTTCCCCCGTAAAGTGTCTTTCTTTGTTTCAAAGTTATTAACTGGGCTCACCTCGCTGGCTGCTCCGTCATAATAAATCAGACAGCTGACCCCATCCTTTTTAATTACAGTCACGCTCATAAAGTATTGAAATTGGAGTTAAAATATGAGATGACCTTGGCGGAGAGAGATCTTCTTTTGAAGCTCTGCGCTGCTGCATTTCCCCCCACCCACCCAACACCCTCTTGCAGTTAAAGAGAGTCATCTTGAAAAGCGCATGACGCAATTTGACTAATATCAGTGGAACTGAGGCTGAGAGGCTCGGTGTGAGGGGTTGGGAGTTATTACCCACAAGTGTATTTAAAGAGTCTCGCTGAGAGGAGGAAGAACTCTCCCCGCGGCTCTCATTTTCTCTCACTTCAGTGTCTTCATTACATGTCATCAGATCGGATGTCTGCTGGCTGTTGACTTTAACCTTTGACTTGTGATTGTGATGGTGAAAGAACTGAAGTTTACTTTTGAATGGGTACATAGACGCGCTGAGTCAGAGGATTCCTGACCTGAAAACTGTTGTCACATGCAGGGCAGTTGTTTAGGCAGTACATAGGCAAATACTAGGGCCGCGGGCAGTCCAAACGAGTAAAGAAAAGTCAAAGATAATAAGAATGAAAGGACAAAAACATCAAGAAAGCGGCGAATATAAAAAAAAAAAAAAAGTAGGAAAAAAATCATCTAAAACATCGCAAAAAAATAGAAAAGCTACAATAATGGCACAAAAATCATGACATTAATGTTGAAAAAGTGACTAAAATATAGAAAAAGCTACAAAAATGGCACAAAAAACATGACATAAATGTTGAAAAAGGGACAAAAATGGCACAAAAAACACGAGAAATGTTGAAAAAGGCTACAAAAATGGCACAAAAACACGAGAAATGTTGAAAAGAAGAAAAAATGGCAAAAAAACACGAGAAATGTTGAAAAAGTGACAAAAATGGCACAAAGACACAACATAAATGTTGAAAAGAGCTACAAAAACATAGAAAAAGCTAAAAAAATGGCACAAAACACTAAATAAATGTTGAAAGAAGCTACAAAAATGGCACAAAAACATGACATTAATGTTGAAAAAGTGACAAAAATGGCACAAAAAACACAAGAAATGTTGAAAAGCGACAAAAATATAGAAAAAAGCTACAAAAATGGCACAAAAGACACAACATAAATGTTGGAAAGGCTACAAAAACATAGAAAAAGCTAAATAAATGGCACAAAAACATTCAATAAATGTTGAAAAAGCTATAAAAATATAGAAAAAGCTACAAAAATGGCACAAAAAACATGACATTAATGTTGAAAAAGTGACTAAAATATAGAAAAAGCGACAAAAATGGCACAAAAACATGACATAAATGTTGAAAAGTGACAAAAAGGCACAAAAAACGAGAAATGTTGAAAAAGCGCCACAAAATGGCACAAAAACACGAGAAATGTTGAAAAAGGGTGACAAAAATGGCACAAAAACGAGAAATGTTGAAAAAGTGACAAAATAGCAAAAGACACAACATAAATGTTGAAAAGGCTACAAAAACATAGAAAAAGCTAAAAAAAAATGGCACAAAAACACTAAATAAATGTTGAAAAAGCTACAAAAATGGCACAAAAAACATGACATTAATGTTGAAAAAGTGACAAAAATGGCACAAAAAACACAAGAAATGTTGAAAAAGCGACAAAAATATAGAAAAAAGCTACAAAAATGGCACAAAAGACACAACATAAATGTTGGAAAGGCTACAAAAACATAGAAAAAGCTAAATAAATGGCACAAAAACATTCAATAAATGTTGAAAAAGCTATAAAAATATAGAAAAAGCTACAAAAATGGCACAAAAAACATGACATTAATGTTGAAAAAGTGACTAAAATATAGAAAAAGCGACAAAAATGGCACAAAAAACATGACATAAATGTTGAAAAAGTGACAAAAATGGCACAAAAAACACGAGAAATGTTGAAAAAGCTACAAAAATGGCACAAAAAACACGAGAAATGTTGAAAAAGTGACAAAAATGGCACAAAAAACACGAGAAATGTTGAAAAAGTGACAAAAATGGCACAAAAGACACAACATAAATGTTGAAAAGGCTACAAAAACATAGAAAAAGCTAAAAAAAAATGGCACAAAAACACTAAATAAATGTTGAAAAAGCTACAAAAATGGCACAAAAAACATGACATTAATGTTGAAAAAGTGACAAAAATGGCACAAAAAACACAAGAAATGTTGAAAAAGCGATAAAAATATAGAAAAAGCGACAAAATATAGAAAAAGCTACAAAATGGAACAAAGACACAACATAAATGTTGGAAGGGCTACAAAAACATAGAAAAGCTAAATAAATGGCACAAAAACATTCAATAAATGTTGAAAAAGCTATAAAAATATAGAAAAAGCTACAAAAATGGCACAAAAAACATGACATTAATGTTGAAAAAGTGACTAAAATATAGAAAAAGCGACAAAAATGGCACAAAAAACATGACATAAATGTTGAAAAAGTGACAAAAAATGGCCACAAAAAACGAGGAATGTTGAAAAAGCTACAAAAATGGCACAAAAACACGGAATTGTTGAAAGAGGTGACAAAAATGGCACAAAAACAGAAATGTTGAAAAAGTGACAAAATGGCACAAAGACACAACATAAATGTTGAAAGGGCTACAAAAACATAGAAAAAGCTAAAAAAATGGCACAAAAACACTAAATAAATGTTGAAAAAGCTACAAAATGGCACAAAAACATGACATTAATGTTGAAAAAGTGACAAAATGGCACAAAGACCACAACATAAATGTTGAAAAGACTACAAAACATAGAAAAAGCTAAAAAAAATGGCACAAAAACACTAAATAAATGTTGAAAAAGCTACAAAAATGGCACAAAAAACTGACATTAATGTTGAAAAAGTGACAAAATGGCACCAAAAAACACGAGAATGTTGAAAAGCTACAAAATGGCACAAGACACAACATAAATGTTGGAAGGCTACAAAACATAGAAAAAGCTAAATAATGTGGCACAAAAACATTCAATAAATGTTGAAAAAGCTACAAAAATATAGAAAAAAGCTACCAAAATGGCACAAAAACATGACATTAATGTTGAAAAGTGACAAAAGCACTCTTCCGAAGCGGTCGTCATTGAATATGTAGATCTCTCCGGCGAATCGATGACTCTAAACGGTTGAAAAGAAGAGAAGATCTCCGGAAGTTCTCCCTAATGTTGTGATGAATCGTTACATTTAGAAGATGAAAATGTCTGATGTCAGCGGGACGTTTGAACCGCATTGAAGATGTGCATGACCACCACGATGATGACACCTCTGACAGAGCCTTCATCTCGTCCTTTGTCCCTGAATTATCTGAGCTCAGGCTGCTCTTCTTCGCTGCTCTCAGCTCCTCTTTTAACTTCCCGCTTTTTTTCGGCGTTTCTGTCGATTATTTCTTATTTTGCCCTTTTTTTTTTCAATGTTTTTCAACAATTTGGAGGGTTTTAGTGCTAATTTTATCTGTTGTTTTCCAGCGTTTTTGTCTCATTTATGAGCCCGAACTTTGTGACCAATGTAACTAAATTACATTTACTCCAGTACTGTACTTCCAGTCCACATGTTGAGGTTACTTGTACTTTACTTGAGTATTTTTCTTTTCATGTCACTTTCTACTTCTACTCGCTACATTTTCAGATTTATCTCTCACACACCACCTACGGACATGCAGACACACATACGCACACACACACACGGACATGCAGACACACATACACACACACACACACGCACGGACGTACGGACACATACACACACACACACACTGCGGACATGCAGACGCACACAGACACACACAGACAAACAGACATACACACACACACACACAGACAAACACACATACACATACACACACACACACACACACACGCGCTTGCGGGACATGCAGACACACATACACATACACACACACACACACACACGGACATACAGACACACACACACTACACACACACACACACCACAGGACGTACTGACACACACACACACACACTCACACACACACACACTCTCCACGGACATGCGAACCTACACCACAGGACACACACACAAACAGACATACACACAACACAGACAAACACACACACATACACTCACAGAACACACACACACACACAAACACACACACACACACACAAACAGACATACACAAACACACACACATACACACCACACACACACATACGTGAAGAAAGGGGAGGTAACATGCTCCTTATGACCTCATAAGGAGAAGATTCCTGATTGGTCCATCTGAGCTTTCATTTTCTCAAAGGCAGAGCAGGATACCCAGGGCTCCGGTTTACACCTATCACCATTTCTAGCCACTGGGGACCATAGGCAGGCTGGGGGAACTCATATTAATGTTAAAATACCTCATAAAGTGACATTTTTCATGCCATGGGACCTTTAAAGAACCAGAAACACCTGCAGCTCTTTGCCTTCAAACAAACCTGCGGACATTCCTTTTCATTCACGTTCGCCTTCCAGCAAAAAGGTTGCAGTTAATTGAGTATTTATTTCTAATTTTCTCTCATCAGAGAGCCGAATTAGTCAGAAGAACACCTATGCATTTCAAAGTCCTTCTGAAGTCTATACGAAAACACCATAAGTTCTCCGTTGTGAGCTCCCTTAGTGATTGAATCCGTCGCGTGGCGTGACTTGTTCAACATCACAAGTCTTTGATTATTGTTGCTAATGCACTATTAGCACAATGTGGAGAGGAATAATTAGTCATAATTGCTCACATTTATCATAATTACCCAAGTTTACAGTCACCCTCGTTTAATGTCATTTACAGCGGCCATTGGGCGCAAAGGACACTGTGTGTGTGTGTGTGTGTGTGTGTGTGTGTGTGTGTGTGTGTTTCAATGTGTGTAGTAATGTGTGTGTGTGATATTATGTTTGTATTTGCATTTGAAATGTCACTTCAGGACTCCAGGATAGAAGGCAAAGGTCAATCTGACAGGATACACCTCCACACACACACACATACACACTCACATGCACACACAGATACACACTCACACTGCATACACACACACACTCTCACACTCAAACACACACACACACACAGACGAACAGACAGACACACACACCACAACACACACGACTGCACACAAACACAAACACAGACAAACAGAATGCCGCAAACACACACACACACACACGGACAGACCGACCCACATCCACTCCTGGACACACACACACTGGAAACCTCACACTCACCTCTTTTACCTGGACACACCTGGAAACTACACACCGAAGGACACAAAACTTGCTCTGCCACGCACGCACGCAAAGTACGCAGACTTATTACGCGACGCACCGGACGCACGCACTTTTAGGCACTCGCGCACGCCACGCTCGCACGCACGCACGCACGCAGACGTACGCACGCACGCGGACACGGACGCACGCGCTTTGGACGCTTGCTGAAACGCACGGACAAAATTGCTGGAACACACGGACGGAACGGACTTACCCACCTTCACTCCTGGACACACAAACACTCACGCTCCACACACTCCGCACAGACCTGGAGCACCGGACACACACAAACCTCACACCCACGCACGCACACACTGGAGCACACGCGGACGTACACGCTTGGAAACGCACACCGGACACACACCAGGCCGCTCACTTACACAAACCGCACACACTCCACACCGCG
>NW_024375548.1:0-5119 GCF_010015445.1 Perca fluviatilis | reverse complement strand
AAGTGAGAGCACAAGAGATAAAAAGATATACACAGAAGACTGAAAGCTGAAAGAGATATAAAATAGATCAGTAGTAGAGGAGAAAGAAGGACGAAAGAAAGAGGGTGAGACAACAAAAGGAAGGAGAAAGAAGGAAGGAGGACAAAGAAGGAGAAGGACAACAGGAAGGAGGAAGGTGGGACATCGAAAGAGAGGAAAGAAAGAGAGGAAAGAAAAAGGAGGATCAAGAGGAGTAGGCATGTGGAGACAAAGAAAGAAGGAGGACAGTAGCAGGAGGAAGGACAAATGGAAGGAAGGAGGACAACAGTAGAGGAGTGGAGAACAGGCATGGAAGGAGACAACAGATGAACAGTAGGGACAAACGGAAGCAGTAAACATTTCATCGCTCTAAGATGACACAAGTAAACTAACTTACTGCAGCTAAAACAGTTGGAATTATGTGGCTCTGAACACAAACTTCTGTGAGGCTCCTTTGTATTCTGTTAGTTTATACTTCTTTCAGTATTAATTCCCAGCATCCTCCCTCCAGACGATGAGTACTGCATTTCCACAGGCTTCCGCTATTAGTTAGCTGACCTCCCAGTCGAGAAGGCTGGCCAACGCCACCTGCCAACGGTCCCAAGCTGAGCTTTGGCACATGATTTACATCAAGCCTTTCCCCCACATTCTCCTCCACCTTGAGGTTCCCTTTTCTGTCCTCCTCTCAGCAGTAGGAGAGGTAGTAAGGAGAGAGACAACAGCAGAGAGTAGTATGTAGAGAGACAACGCAGAGAGTAGTATGTAGAGAGACAACAGTAGAGAGACAACAGTAGAGAGTAGTATGTAGAGAGACAACAGTGAGAAAATGTAGTAGTGGGGCATGTAGAGAGACACAGAGAGACACAGTAGAGAGTAGTATGTAGAGAGACAGTAGAGATATTATCAGAACAGCATAGTTTGTTATATTGGTGGAGACTAGATGGGATAAGGGTGGGTATAAAAGAGAATACATATAAAAAATAAGGTAGGATTTCAACAGTTAACATGAAATATATCTATAGCAAATACACCAAGATACTATGAACAGATAAACACCGTGACATAACCAGCGAGCACGCAGACAAACGGTTGGTGATGATGGAAGCATGATGGAGACAGCTATAGATATAGTAGTAGGGAGACAAGTGAAAAAGAGAGAAAGTATGTAAGAGGAGATGAGGTAGAGAGAAAGACAATAAGTAAGGTAGAGAGACAAAGTAGAGAGTAGTAATAATGTAGATATACAACAGAGTGAGAGAGTAGTATGAGATAGAGAAGGGAAGGGTAGAGAGTAGTATGTAGAGAGAAGCAGTAGAGAGTAGTAGAGAGAATGGTAGAGATAGTAAGAGACAACAGTAGAGAGTAGAAACAAATAACTTTAGAGAGTAAGGGAGTGCCACATATAGACAAGATGGAGATAAGATACAATTAGAGAGTAGTAAGAAGAAAGATAAATATATTGGAAGGAGAAGGAATAGAAGATTGAACATGACACAATCCCGGTTAGGGGCGTTAAGGAAAGGGCGGTTGGCGCGTATGCTTATGTCTTTGCACACCGTAAGTCTAACTGACGCTAGCGCTGCTGCTGACCCGTCTCGCACCAGAGGTGTAGCATTCACATTAACACTCAAGTAGAAGTACAGTATAGGCCAAAAGTTTGGAACACACCTTCACACCTTTATTTCTATGGACATTTACATTGTAGACTCTCACTGAAGGTGACAAAAGTATGAATGAACACATATGGAATATGTACTTAACAAAAAGGGGAAATAACGAAAATCATGTCTTATATTTTAGATTCTTCAAAGTAGCACCCTTTGCTTTTTTTGGTAACCTGCAAACCCTGGTGTTCTCCAATGAGTATGAGGAAAGTCAACCTGAAATGGTTTCACCTTCACAGGTGTGCTTTGTCAGGGTTCATTAGTGAAGTTTTCCCTTATTAATAAAAAAAGCAAAGGGTGGCTACTTTGAAGAATCTAGAATATAAGACATGTTTTCAGTTATTCTGCAACACTTTTTGTTAAGTACATAATTCCATATGTTCATCCAACCACAATCACATTCACTCTCTCCCGGATGGAGCCATTTATCTGATAGGTTTATTTATGTGTGTTTTTGAACAATGAAAAAGCCGGAATGAAAACAAGCCGAACTGAAATAGGAGTAACGAGGCTATTTTAAAATGTAAGGGAGTACAAAGTAGAGATAATTGGAGTGAAAATGTAAGGAGTAGAAAGTAAAAAGTCTGCTGTAAAAATAATTACTCCAGTAAAGTATATATAGGTAATCCCAAAATTTCTACTTTAAGTAAGGTAACAAAGTATTTAAACTTCGCTACTTGACACCTCTGGTCTAGTCCAATAGGATGCTTCCCATTGATAAAATGAAATAATATTGTGTTCTTCAACTTTATTTTGTCAATATTTTTTTTTTGGTACATATTTAGATATAAAAAAAACAGGAAAAAGCTGCAGGAGTAAGAGCGAGCAAGGCGCCGCCGAGCTCGCACAGTATACGGACAAGGGACGAGATGAAGGCTTTTGTCAGATAGTCATCCGCGTGTCATGCAAATCTTTCGCTACGGTTCAAACGTCCCGCTGACATCAGACATTTTCATCTTCTAAATGTAACGATTCATCGGACAACATTAGGGAGAAACTTCCCGAGATCTTCTTTCACCGTTTAGAGTCATCGATTCACTGAGAGACTACATATTCAAGACGACTCGCTTTGGAAGAGTGCTTTGTCACTCTTTTCAACATTTATGTCGTGTTTGTGCGCCATTTTGTAGCTTTTTCTATTTTTGTAGCTTTTTCAATATTTATTTAGTGTTTTTGTGCCATATTTTACTTTTAGCGTTTGTTCTTTGTAGCCTTTTCAACATTTATGTTGTGTTTTTGGTGCCTATTTTGTAGCTTTTTCAACATTCTCGTATTTGTGCCATTTTGACTTTTCAACATTAATGTCAAGGTTTTTGTGCCATTTTGTGCTTTATTTTTAAGCTTTTTCAACATTCTCGTGTTTTTGTGCCTTTTACCTTTTTCAACTATGCGAATTTTTCATCTTTTTCTATAGTTTATACGTTTTCTTCAACATTAGGTAGCGTTTTGTGCCTTTTTAGCTTTTTCTGTTTTAGCTTTTTCAATGTTTAACATTTTTGTGCCATTTTGTAGCTTTTTTATATACGCTTCACATTGGTTGAATGTATTTTGTCCCTTTTCAACATTTAAAATATTAGCCACTTTTGTAGCTTTTTCAAAATTTTTGCTTTTATTTTTTAGATGTTTTTATGCTTTTTCCCCGACGTTTTGGTGCTCAGTACTTGGAGTAAATGTACTTAGTTCCTTCCACCACTGCCTGTATAAAAACTATAAAACCCCCAACCCGTCTGGGACTCCACGCAACTTAAAAACAGCATAAAGTTGCTTCATTTCCTCTGAAGTGTCTTTCTTTGTTTCAAAGTTATTAACTGGCTCACCTTCGCTACGGCTTCGTCATAATAAATCAGACAGCTGACCCCATCCTTTTAATTACAGTCACGCTCATAAAGTATTGAAATTGAGAGTTAAAATATGAGATAGACCTTGTGGCGGAGAGATCTTCTTTGAAGCCGCGCTGCTGCATTTCCACCCACCTCAACACCCCTTTGCAGTTAAAGAGAGTCATCTTGAAAAGCATGACGTAATTTTATTAATATCAGTGGAACTGAGTGAGAGGCTCGTGAGGGGTTGGGAGTTAACCACAAGTGTATTTAAAGAGTCCCCTGAGAGGAGGAAGAACTCTCCCCGCGGCCTCATTTCTCTCACTTCTAGTGTCTTCATTACAGTCATCAGATCGATGTCTGCTGGCTGTTGACTTTAACCTTTGACTTGTGGATTGTGATGGTGAAAGAACTGAAGTTTACTTTGAATGGGTACATAGACGCGCTTGAGTCAGAGGATTCCTGACCTGAAAAACTGTTGTCACATGCAGGGCAGTTGTTTAGGCAGTACATAGGCAAATACTAGGCCGCGGGCGTCAAAACGAAACGAAAAGTAAAAGATAATAAAAAATGAAAGGACAAAACATCAAAAAGAAAGCGTAATATTTAAAAAAAAAAAGGAAAGAAATCATCTAAAAACATCGCGGAAAAATAGAAAAGCTACAATAATGGCAAACATAACAACAATGTTGAAAAAGTGACTAAAATATAGAAAAAGGCTAAAAATGGCACAAAAACATGACATAAATGTTGAAAAAGGTACAAAAATGGCACAAAAAACACGAGAAATGGTGAAAAAGCTACTAAAATATAGAAAAAGCTACAAAAATGGCACAAAAGACACAACATAAATGTTGAAAAAGCGACAAAAATATAGAAAAAGCTACAAAAATGGCACAAAACACAACATAAATCTTGAAAAAGCGACAAAAAAATAGAAAAAGCGACAAAAATGGCACAAAAAACATGACATAAATGTTGAAAAAGTGACAAAAATGGCACAAAAAACACGAGAAATGTTGAAAAAGCTACAAAAATGGCACAAAAGACACAACATAAATGTTGAAAAGGCTACAAAAACATAGAAAAAGCTAAATAAATGGCACAAAAACATTAAATAAATGTTGAAAAAGCTACAAAAATATAGAAAAAGCTACAAAAATGGCACAAAAAACATTAAATAAATGCTGAAAAAGCTACAAAAATATAGAAAAAAAAGCTACAAAAATGGCAACAAAACATGACATAAATGTTGAAAAAGTGACAAAATGGCACAAAAACACGGAAATGTTGAAAAAGCTACAAAAATGGCACAAAAGACACACAACATAAATGCTTGAAAAGGCTACAAAACATAGAAAAAGCTAAATAAGCAAGCACAAAAACATTAAATAAATGTTGAAAAAGCTATAAAATATAGAAAAAGCTACAAAATGGCACACAAAACATGACATAAATGTTGAAAAAGTGACAAAAATGGCACAAAAACATTCAATAAATGTTGAAAAAGTGACAAAAGCACTCTTCCGAAAGCAGTCGTCATTGAATATGTCGTCTCTCAGCGAATCGATGACTCTAAACGGTGAAAAGAAGAGAAGATCTCCGGGAAGTTTCTCC